>NW_016107359.1:48121-140505 GCF_001604975.1 Cebus imitator
ACAGTCTTGCTCCATCACCTAGGCTGGAGTGCAGTGGGGAGATCTTGGCTCACTGCAACTTCTTCCTCTTAGGGTCAAGTGATTCTCCTGCCTCAGCCTCCTGAATAGCTGGGATTATGGGCACCTGCCACCATGCTCCACTAATTTTTATATTTTTAGTAGAGATGCACTTTCACCACATTGCCCAGGCTGGTCTCAAACTCGTGACCTCAAGTGATCTGCCCACCTTGGCCTCCCAAAGTGCTGGGATTACAAGTATGAGCCACTGCGCTGGGCCAGGCTTGGATAATTTTTGTATCTTTTGTAGAGATGGGGTTTTGCCATGTTGCCTAGGCTGGTCTCAAACTGCTGAGCTCAAGAGATCCTTCCACCTTGGCATCCCAAAATGCTGGGATTGCAGGTGTGAGCCACCATGTTCAACCCATTGTAGTTATTCTTTATATGACAAAAGAAAAAACTAGACCTATTAGAAAAGTGTATTTTCTAGAGGAAGAAGAAAAAAAGGTGTAGTCTAGTTTGTGTTTTTTTAAATAGTATTTTTATAACCAGTTTAGACTCACAGGAAAATTAAGAGGCAGGCAGAGAGACAGCCCATAGATCCCCTGTTCCCACACATACATAGCTTTCCACATTATCAGCACCCCCTACTAGGGTGGTACATTTGTTACAATTGAGGAACCTACATTGGCACATCATTATCACTGCAATTCCATAGTGTACATTGGGTTCCCTCTGTCGTGTACATTATACAGATTTTGATGAATATTTAATTATATGTATCCACCTTTATAGTATATAGAATAGTTTCACTGCCATAAACATCCTCTTCTCCACTTAGTCTTCTCTTCTTGCCTCCAAACATCTGGTAGCCACTGCTTTGCCTTTTGCAGAATGTCATTTAAATGGAATAATACAATTTGTCATCTTTTCAGATTGGTTTCTTTTACTTACTAATATACATTTAAGGTTCCTCATGTCTTTTCATAGCTTGATAGCTTCTTTTTAGCACTGGCTAATATTCTAGATATACCAAAGTTTATCCATTCACCTACCGAAATCATTGGTTGCTTCCAAGTTTTGGCAATTATAAATAAAGCTGCTATAAACATCTGTATGCAGGTTTTTGTGTGGATATGAGTCTTCAGTACCTTTGGGTAAAAACCAAGGAGTGTGACTGCTGGATTTTATGGCGAGAATATGTTTACCATTTTAAGAAACCACCATACTGCATTCCCACTACAATGAACAGGAGTGCCTGTTAATCCACATCCTCACCAGCATTTGGTGTTGTCAGTATTGTGAATTTTGGCCATTCAAACGGTTATATAATGGTATCTCACTGTTTTAATTTGCATTCCCCTGGTGACTTATAATGTGGAACTATCTTTTCATATGCTTATTTGCCATCTGTTTATCTTCTTTGGTGAGGATCTGCTAAAGTTTTTGGGCTGTTTTTTAATTGGGTTGTTTTTATTAAGCTTTAAGATTTCTTTATATATTTTGAAGAATAATCCCTCTTAAGTCTTTTGCAAATATTTTCTCCAGTCTGTGGCTTGTCCTTTCATTCTCTTAATGATGTCTTTCACAGAGCAGAAATGTTTTCATGAACTCCAGCTTATTAATTCTTTCTTTCATAGATTGTGCCTTTGGTGTTGTATCTATTAATAAAAAGTCATTGCCAAACCCAAGGTGATCTAGATTTTCTTCTATGATATCTTAAAGGATTTTATAGTTTTGCATTTTACCCTTAGGTCTGTGGTCTATTTTGAGTTAATTTTTGTTAAGGGTATAAGGTATATGTGTAGGATTATCATTATTATTATTTGCTTGTAGATGTCCAGTTCCAGTACCATTTGTTGAAAAGGCTATCTTTTCTCTGTTGTGTTGCCTTTGCTCCTTTATCAAAGATCAGTTAACTGTTACTTATGTGAGTCTACCTCTGGCCTGTCTATTCTGTTCATTGATCTGTTTGTCTATTCTTTTGCCAGTATAACATTTTCTTGATTACTGTAACTTTGTATTAAATCTTGAAGTTGGGTAGTGTCAGCCCTCCTATTTTGTTCTTTTCAAATGTTGTATTGGATACTCTGGGCCTTTTGCCTCTTCACATAAACTTTATTATTATTAATTTTTTTAGATGGAGTCTCACTCTGTTGCCCAGGCTGGAGTGCAGTGGCACAATCTTGGCCCAGTGCAACCTCTGCCTCCTGGGTTCAAATTATTATCCTCCCTCAGCTTCCTGAGTAGCCAAGATTACAGGCACACACCACCACTCCCAGCTAATTTTTGTATTCTTAGTAGAGATGGGGTTTTGCCATGTTGGCCAGGCTGGTCTCAAACTCCTGACCTCAGGTGATCCACCGCCTCGGCCTCCCAAGGTGCTAAGATTAACAGGTGTGAGCCACTGCACCCAGCCTCATCACGTAAACTTTGGAATCAGTTTGTTATCTATAAAATAACTTGCTGGGTTTTTGATTGAGTTAAGGCTACACAGCAAGTTAGGAAGAACTGATATCTTGGCAATATTGAGTCTTCCTATCCATGAACATGGAATACTATTGCATTTATTTACTTCTTTGATTTCTTTCATCAGAGTTTGTAGTTTTCCTCATATGTCGTATTGGACCGAGCGTAGAAAGCACCAAGACAAAAGTATGCCAGATTGCAGGGTCATTTATTATGCCAGCGACCACAGAGGACTCACGTCTCTCCAACCTGTGGTGTCAAAAGGAGGGTGCCACGACTTTTTATACCCGAAAAATCACCTTGGGTGTGGGGGTGAGGAGCGGGGATGGGGATGAAAAGGTTTCGGACATTCCAAGGGCTTGGGGATTCTGTGATTCACCTCCTGGGCGGAGACAAGGGCGGGGGTCTCCGGACATTCCAAGGGCCAGGGGACTTTTGCCATTCTGTTTGTTACTTCAGTGGTTTACAGAAGTCAAGATATACATTTGTTTACACATCGTCTGGGTGGTGATAGAAGTCACAGATTGTAGCAGTTACTGATAAGAAAAGGTAAGCAGCTTTACATAGTTTTGCAGAACAAACTAGCAGTTCTATTTACAGAGGCCAAGGACAGTAGTTATTGTGAGGAGAATGGGGCAGCCATTTCAACTTATTTAAAAAACAGTTTTGCATTTTATAAAATAGTGTTGCTCAGGTTCTGGCTCTAGGCCAGCACAATATCACACATGCAGATCTTGTGCATAGGCTTTTACATTTATACCTAAGTATTTCATTGGAGGAGGGGGTGCTAGTATACATGGTATTGTGTTTTTTATTTTAAATTTCAATTGTTCTTTGCTGGTATATAGGAAAGCAATTGACTTTTGTGTATTAACCTCATATTCTGCAACCTTACTATGATTGCTTATTCGTTCCAGGAGTTGGGATTTTTGGGGTTTTTTTCCCCATTCTTTCAGATTTTCTACATAGAAGATCATGTCATCTTTGAACCAGACAGCTTCATATCTTCCTTCCAAATCTATGCCTTTTCTTTCCTCTTTTTATCTTATTGCAATAGCTAGGACTTCTAGTATGATGTTGTAAAGGAGGAGATATTCGTGCCTTGCTGTCAATCTTTGTGGGAAAACGTCTAGTTTCTCACTGTTAAGTTTGCTGTTAGCTATAGGTTTTGTGTAGATAATCTTTATCAAGTTTAGAAAGTTCCTCTCTACTCCTCTGCTGAGAGGGATAGTTTACTTTTGGGGAAATAAAAATATTTTGCCATGGGGAAATCTATCAGTCTGTTTTTGGAGGAAGGAGAGTTTTGACAGTCAACTAACCCTGTAATAGGAAGATTTTTTGTATAAAGTTGCAGTTTCAAGTGGCTTACTTGTGAGTTTTATTATAAGTAACTGTGATATTTCTTTAATCTGTGTTTTAAAATATAAAGTACATATATTAGGTAAGAATCTCTTTTTAGCTTTCTGAAATAAACACACACACGTATGGTGAGCATATGGGTAAAGTTACTTTTTTTTTTTTTTCCAGAGACAGGTTCTTGTTTTATGACAGGTTATTTTCTTGCTCTGGCCAGGCTAGAGTGCAGTGGTACAATCATGGCTCACTGCAGTCTACACCTCATGGGCTCAAGACATCTTCCTACTTCAGCCTCCCAAGTAGCTGGGACTACAGGTGTGTACCACCACACTTGGCTAATTTGTTATATTTTTTTTGTAGTGATGGGATCTCCAGTGTTGCCCAGGCTGGTCTCAAACTCCTGAATCCAAGCAATTCTCGTGCCTCAGTCTCCCAAAGTGCTGGGATTACAGTCAGGAGCCACCTTACCCAGCCATTAGGGGTATTTACCTTTTTTTAAAAAAGGATTACATTTGTGGGACTTTGTGAAACTGAGGTGCCAAGTGTTGCTTCAGTACCTAGGTGAGGAGGTTGCTGGGAGGGCAGAGTTCCTTCCAGATTCACATGGAGCCCTGCAGATGGAAATTTGAGGCACCTTGGCAGAATGTTGATCCATATACACTTGTAATTTCACAGGGAAATTTTTAAGCTGTTTTGAGAATGGTGAGAAAGGGTGTGATGGCCTCAGGATGAGGCAGCCAAGAGATCCCCTTCCAGAGACAATTAGCAGGAGCTGAGAAGTCACACTCAAAAGTTCTTATAGTAAACAATCAGAGGAATCACAAGAAGGGTGCCTCATTTTTTTCCTAGCTGGTGAAACCAGACATACTCATTAAATATATAAGTTATCTTAACATCCCTGCATTTGTTTAGAAATAAGATGCAATGAAAAAGTATACAATAGTATGTTTCACAAAAGGAAATGGTGCCCCCTCACATAAGCATATAATCCAATTTTAAAAAATAAAACAATAAACCAACTGACTCAGCCAACAAGTTTATTTGTAAACAGTCTCAGGTCACCTCAGTGTTTGTATCAGCTGCTTCAGTAACCACAGAAGATCCTTGTCTCATTTATAGGAGACAGCAGCTGCAATTTTGAGACAGCAAGGTATCTGGAAGGTTGAGTGAAGTGAGCAATTGGCAACATAATGTATTCAATGCGTTTTGTTCTGTGAGTACTGAATGCCACAGGGCTATTGTGCTGTGTGTGAATTAAACAAAGCAATGTAGAAGGTCACTTTCCCACATTAGCACAGTAATATCTGTAGAAAAAAATCTTATGCAACTTTGAAGATATTGTTAACCATTGTCATTTGCATTAATTCACTTTGAGATGGGCTCCATATTAGCTTCATTTTCATTTACAGTTGCTAGAAAATAATGTGGAAGCTATACAGAATTACTATATAAAATTAGTGCTGGTGATCACAGAACTACCATGACCTTAAAGAGTTGTGCTTTTTGTAATTTCCAAGAATACAAAGGCAGTATGTGACCCAAAATGAATTTTATATGTATTTTCCTGAGACTATAACCTGCTTTTCTTTTATTAGCTTAAAAATTATTGTCCGGGCATGGTGGCTCACGCCTGTAATCCCAGCACTTTGGGAGGCCGAGGTGGGTGGATTACGAGGTCAAGAAATTGAGACCATCCTGGCCAACATTGTGAAACCTCGTCTCTACTAAAAATACAAAAAAGCTGGGTGTAGTGGTACACGTCTGTAATCCCAGCTACTCGGAGAGAATCACTTGGACCTGGGAGGCGGAGGTTGCAGTGAGCCGAGATCGTGCCACTTCACTCCAGCCTGGTAACAGAGTGAGACCCTGTCTCAAAAGAAAAAAAATTATTATACAACAGAATTGACTTTCTTTTTTGGTGTACAGTTTAACCCATGGGGAAATTTGTGTAACACCTCCACAATCATACCAAATGGTTCCATCAGTCTGCAAAACTCCCTTGTGCTATCAGTTTAGAATCATGCCGTCCCCTCCCCAATCTCTAGCCACTCATCTGTTGTCTATCATTATACTTTTGTCTTATGAGAATGTTACTTAAATAGAATTATACAGTGTGTAACATTTTGAGACTGGCTTCTTTCACTTAGTATAATGCCTTTGAGATTTATCCAAATTATTACATGTATAGTGGTTCACTTTTTTAAAAACTGCTGCATATTGTATAGGCATACTGTAGTTCATTTATCTGTTTACCCATTTAAGGACCATTTACCCAGGATCAATTTACCCATTGAAGGTTTTAGCGATTGTGGGTGGAACTTCATTTTTGCATGCATATAAGTTTTTATTTCTCTTGGATAAACACCCAGGAGTGGGATTGCTGGGTCATATGGTAATTGTATGCTTAATTTTATAAGAAACTGCTAACCTGTTTTCCACTGTGATTGTACCATTCTGAATTCTCATAAGCAGCATAGGAGAGTTCCAGTTGTTCTAGAAGTCCTTAGCAATTTGTGCTGTCAGTAATTTTTTTTATTCTAGGCATTCTAATGTGTATAAACTGGTATCTCATTGTGGTTTTAATTTAAATTTCCATCTTGGCTTACGTAGTTGAAGATTTTGTAATGTGCTTATTTGCCATCATTATATTTACATTGGTAGGTCAGCACTTGTGGAAAGGGTGTTCTCTTCCTCTTGGGGGTACATCTGCTTCTGTGGGAATAGGGCCAATTTACCTTGCCCACTTATGTAGGGAGTAGGGTGTGGAAACCTAAGTTAACTGGCACCAGTGATACTTTAGTGCCCTTTCTATGTTGTTTCCCCAGGGTGGTTTCCAGGCAATCTTGACCCATGACCTGGTTCTGACTACATTCCTGTATCTATTATGAAGGAGCCAAGTCATGTATAAGAGGAACAGATGGCACGTGCTTTCATGGTGCCAAGGCTCTGTGTAACATTTTGTATTGAGGGATGATGTGGAGTAGATGAGAAATGCATAGATGGCTATTCTGAGCTGGTAGCATAAAGATTCTCAAGCCTTTTTCTCTCCTAGGTATGTAAGATATTCTGCATCTTTAGTGTCAGAGTGAGACTCCAGAGACAGAGGCTAGCAAATCTGAGTTATACATCAAGAGTATGAGAAAGTGGAGACCACTGCTAAGAGAGTAGTTGAAGTGATCACCATAGATGCTGCCCATAGCGTTGGCATACCCCATAAATGCTAGGAGGTGGGGAGTATTTGAGGAAAATGTTTCTGGAGGAGCCTGGATGGGGTTGAAGAGCACCTGTAGTGGGAGACAGGAGTGAAAAGGTTGAACAAATAGAGGTTGAAGGCATAGGGGACTTTCTGATGTTGTTACACAGGTTAAGTGATAATGAAGTCCACAGTAGAGTTAGGGTAGAGAGTTATCCCAGTGGAATGGGTATGAAGGTTCTGGGAGTTATGGAGTAAAGGAAATTTGAGGCTACCGTGTTGGTTGGTTCATCAGTATGAATATTGACAGTACCAAAGATAATGCCATGCATGGTATAGAGAAAGTAAAATGTGAACCAGTTGCATTCTTCGATGTAATGTAGACGAGTTAAAAGGGAAGAAGGTAGGTAACAGCAATGAGGGAAGAAGACAGTAAGGTTTATCAAGCTAGGCAACTACTGGGAAAGAAAGGTGCTAGTACGAGGGTGAAAGAGTAATGATCAGAAAGTGCCAAAGTGCCAAAGAGGCACTGAGGCCAGCCTTTCCCCCATCATCCCTACTTCAGACTCTCAGGTGTGGACAGGGAGAATGAGCAGCCTCTCCTGGGAGGGAAGTAGGGGAAGTGGGATTCTTGGGCAGAAACAGATTTGGGTGAGACCAGGAAGTAGTTGCATTCTGTGAAGAAGTTAAGGGGTATTTTTTTTTTTTTCAACAGAATGGGGCAAAGTATAGAGAATTTGGAAGAACTCAGCAGTGGGAGGGAGTGAGTTTCTCAAACTAACATATAGCAACACAAAAATGAACATCCTAAGAGGACAAAAGACAGGCATTTGCTTTGGGGTGGTGGTCAAGAAGTGTGGGGAATACATAGAGTAGTTGTTCCAACCAGAAATCCCAGGCAATGTGGAATATCTGATGGTAGCAATGAGAGCCCTGCTCTTTTGTGATGAGGCCAGCAGAGAGGAGCTAATCTGGCTGTGATTGGTTCCCATGTACTGGCTAGTGGGGTAATAGATTTTCTGCCCTAAATTTCTTTTGGACTGCATTAGCTTGTGGGTCACATTTGGGAGAAACTTGCCTAATTAGAGCTTCAAAGTTCATTTAGTTTGAAGTTTTGTTCTGTTTCAAGTTATGATCACCAATTTGTACCACTGTCACCAATTAGTTCTTGGGTTTCAGGAACTAATATTGGAGCACTCATTGTAATTGTACAACAGTTGATCTTCGTGATTTAGCACAAATTGTCATCATTCTTCAACAGATTTTTTTGCCTGTTGTTATTGTACATTTTAAATCGATTATGTATTTTCACTTTTCTTTTTAAAATAAAGTAACTGAATTACATGAAATAAGAAAGTTATATTTCCAGCATAGAATGAGTGTTTTGACACTGATGGTAGGGCTCAGAACTCAAATGCTATCTTAAAATTTTGGCCTTAAAAAAATCACAAATAAAAGCTCAATTTCAAAAAATCACTAATGTACAACTGAAAATGAGTAACTGAGCCCTTTTAGCTGACACCATCATTTTGATGCTTATTGGTCTCTTAAATTGCCCAAGTAAATACTACCATTGATGCCACTCATTTCACGCTGCTGGCCTTTGACAGCACAATGGAAATTTGGGGACTTGTAAGAACAAGTGACATGTCAGATACCAAATCTTCCTACCTAATATAACGTGTCAAGGAGATTGAGACTTACTTAGTGATGTTTTTGTTTAAAATGTCTGCATGTTAAAAACAAAACAAAATTGTATTTTGTCTTTTTTCATCTCTGGAATTTTTCTAGCTTTGCTTCGTAAGAGTGATTCTGCTTGCAAAGTGTGGGTTGAAAATTTAGATATCCACTGTGAACTTAGGCTGGATGTGGTGGCTCACCACTGTAATCTCAGCACTTTGGGAGGCCAAGGTGGGTGGATCACCTGAGGTCAGGAGTTCAAAACCAGCCTGGCCAACATAGTGAAATCCTGTCTTTACTAAAAATACAAAAATTAGCTGGGTGTGGTGGTGGCTGCCTGTAATCCCAGCTACTCGGTAGGCTGAGGCAGGAGAATTTCTTGAACCCGGGAGGCAGAGGTTGCAGTGAGCTGAGATGCACCATTGCACTCCAGCCTTTCACAAGAGTGAAACTCCATCTCCAAAAAAAAAAAGATATCCGCCGTGAATTTAGATATAAGTTGTATACTTATATCTAAATGAGAGTGAGAGTGACAGTTTCCCCTTAAATGAAGTACCCCATAGCTCCTTGAGAATGGCTGAGAGTTCCTATGAAGCACACATTCTAGGTCATCTTTCTTCAAAGGTGTCTAGATGATGCTTCTGACTTGAAATATTGTGTGCCCTGTGTAGCTCACCACTAGAAAATAGAACAGCCATTGGTTCCCTTCCAGAATCCCCAACAAACAATAAAAAAGAGAACAGACAGTGAATTGGAGAGATGCACTTCTCACCTTGGCCAAGCTTTCAGTTTGGGCATCTGATGGAATCGTAGGATTTTTGTGGCTTAGAAAAAGATTAATTTACCTAAATGACCAAAGGCCCAGTGCAGAGGAGTATGGCGCGCAACTGTGTATCAGAATTAAAACAAAGTCCCCAGATATCCAACCTGCTACTGTTGGCCCTGATAATTGGTGTTAGGTAAGAATAAGCTTTTCTACCCCACTTACCTCCTTCCAGGATAAGGCAAAGTAGTCCTCACGTATTTTGCTTTTCTTTACTGCAGGACATTTGTGAAGATATTTCTGATCATGTTGAGCAAATCCATGCCCTCCTTGAAACAGAGTTCTCCCTAAAGCTGCTGTCTTACTCCGTCAACGTGATAGTGGACATCCACGCAGTGCAGCTCCTCTGGCACCAGCTTCGAGTCTCAGTGCTGGTTCTGCGGGAACGCATTCTGCAAGGTCTGCAGGACGCCAATGGCAACTACACTAGGCAGACGGACATTCTGCAAGCTTTCTCTGAAGAGACAAAGGAGGTGAGTGTTTTCCTTAAAGTTAAGCAATGCATTGCTAGGTGTGACCATTTGAGAATGTTTTCAGTTAAGAGATGTGGGAAAGAAATTCTTTGTGGGTAAATAAGCAGGCCCTGATGGGCTTTGAATCTAGGCATAGTGACTAGAAGCTAGGGCACTTCCAGTATGAATGGGGCTTTAAACCAGAGTTAGCTTGTAACTAGTAATTTGCACACATACCCTTCACTGTTATTGATGCTAACCTGGCTTCCTTTTCCTCTTCAATTATTTAATACATATTTATTGAGTACTTATTATGTGACAAACAGTGCTAAGAATATAGTAATGATCAAAACATGGTTTCTGTCTTCAAGTAGCTTTGAGTCTAGTGGAAAATACAGTCAAGGGAACAGACATCAAAGCCAAACTGTGGTAAGTCTACAAGATGACACTGGAGGACAGAGAAAGAGGAACCTAGTTCACACAGGGGAGGCTTTTCTGAAGAAGTGAGTCTACCTGAAACCTGAAGGTGAGACAGGAATAGACTAGTGAACAGAGGCAGAAAATGTTCTAGGCAGACGACATGGCATGATCTAATACCCTGAGATAAGAAAGAGAATGGCAGGCCCAGAGAGCTACCAGTAGGACTGGAGCAAAAAGCCCAAGGAACCAGGAGGCAGGATTTGGGCTAATAGGTAAGCTGAGGTCAGATCATGAAGATAAAGAGCTTTTAAATTCATATTAAGAGATTTGGACTTTATTTTGAAGACAGAAGAAGCGTTTGTTCAGGGAACTCCCATGATTCATGTTTTAGAAGAATCATTCTAGATATAGTGAATCAAATGGGCATTAGAATATTATATAAAATATATTTGATTTTTCTTATTTATATTGAGTACCTGAAAGATTTGTTATTCCTGATGAATAATTTAAAAATGGACCCTGTAAATTTGAATCCAAGTGAACTCTCTCATTCTTAAATAAAGTGGACATATATTTGTAGAAAAAAAGTGTTGTGCTTGCTAAGCAGGGGCTATACATATACATATGGATACCATATATGGATACAGTGTATGTGTGTGGCAGGGTGGTTGTGTGTTTGTGTGTTAGCTCTCCCTGTTACTGTGGCAGTGAGGAAGTGATACAGACTTCAGTAACCATAGGATGAATATGTGAGTTGTGTGTTAGTCCTCAGATGCCATCCCTCCCAAGTTAGATCCCTAGAGGGTTCTCAATTAAGTGTTATGGGAGACTACAAAGAATCTCAAGCTGACCAACTTTGCCCTAAATCTGATCTCCATGATAAAATGTGCTAATGGAGATCAGAGATGAGGAAGATTTGTCTAACCTCTAGAGAGATCTTTCTTTAGATATCTACCTGGCATCCTCAAGTCTATAAATTCTTTTCTTCCCCCCTCCACATTTGTTGTCCAACATCCAATGCTCTGTCCAACATCCAATGCTGGTCAGTGATCAAATCTGTCTGCCTTCTACTAGAAGGAGATTAAAAATCAGTGATTCAAATCATATATTTATTAATTCAATAAGCATGTATTGATCATCAGCTCTGTTATAGGAGCTGGAGATATGGCAGTGCTCTAGGGTTTATTGTTATCAGTTATTGTTTTGTGGAATACATTTATCATATACTTAATTGAACTTGTATCATTCATGAAGTAGTAGCTCAAGAAATGATGAGGACCCATGAAGGGTAATTGTTTTTACAATTGTGTTGTGAATTTACAATAAGTAGCATCTCTTCTCACAACACAAACTCAGCAATGATTAATGGATTTGATTGGAAGCAGTTTAATGCATTCTTATGTTTGAAGTTTGTCTTTAGTCCTGTTATAGAGATTGAAGAATATGTTGTGTAAGGGGTAAAGGAACAGTAGATTTTCAGTTACCTGCTTTATGAATATGTTTCTATTAATTAAAGTTCTGCCTCTATAACCATACTTCCTGAAACTGGATTTCTGATCCTATATTTCTGTGTCTAAGTGTGACTCTATGAGAACATTTAAAAGACTGTTTAGTTTTATTTATTTCTGCCAGCACACTGGAATTGTAAAAAAAAAAATAAAATAAAAACAGGAAGAGAATTAGGATAAAATTATCAGCTGTCTCAGAATAAATTCAAGTATGAAAGATTTGTAGAATGATGAGGGAAATTACCAAAAAAAAAAAAAAGAAACCAAATTAAAAAAAAAAACACTGATAAATTAGAATAGTAGATGTCCTTCCAGTGAAGGAGGATTCATTTTTCTTTCTCTGAAGGTTAGTTAAATTTCAGAGCCACATTAAAGAGTAAGTTTGAAACTCTGGAGAGTGGCGAGTTCCATCTTCTTTTCTTGAAAAATACAATATACAAATTTTCTTCTTTAATAAAGAGCAAACCATATCTAGTAAAAAAAAAAATTGGCCAATACCTTACTAAAATAAAATGAATCATTAACCAAAAAACAAAGAACACTTTAAGAAAAAGCTCAAAACTGTTTAAAAATATGTTGTTCTGTAGTTTTCTATATTCCAGACATCATGATAAGCACTTTATATTTGTTTCATTTAGGAAAGAAGGTAAGGGATATTAAAAGTAGTTCCATTTTATAGATGGAAAAACTGAATTTAAGAAGAGGTTAATACTTCTTTGTTACAAACCTGCACATCCTGTACATGTACCCCAAACTAAAAATTAAAATTAAATTTAAATTTAAAAAAAGAAGAGGTTAACTGAATACTTAAGGATGTAAATGTAGGCTTAATTAAATAAAACAAAACCAGTTTTTAACTGATTTCTATTTTAATAATAATTGTTTCTTTTCTGCCTTTCTTCCTCCTTTCTATCTTCTCTAAATATTTATTGATTTCTAACTATGCATAAGACTCTGTGCATTCAAAGATAAATAACACGTTAGGTATGAGCTTCATAATTTTGTTTGCTCTTCACATAGTTCTGGGAGGTAGGCAGAGCAAGTGCTGTTATCTTCAATTTACAGCTATTATGATTGTATTCGTCTTACAGATGAGAGGAATGAAGTCAAGAGAAGTAATGACACAGGTGATGAGTGGTAACTCAATAATATCAACACAATAGCAAATATTGACTGAGAATATACCATGCACTAGATGGTGTAGTAAGCACTTACCTAAATGACACTTACCTTCTGTGGGGTTGCGTTGGTCCTTCCAGAGTGCTCACAACATAGTACTTTGTGGGTTCCTCCACTGGCACTTATAATGGGCCAAATTGTATCCGACCAAAATATGTGCTATATTTTGAACTACATGACGGCTAGTTCCAGATTATATTTACTTTGTATCTCCCATAGCACCTAGTTCATATTGCTGTAAAAAAGTCTGATTAGTTGGATTAAATAATATAGGCAATCACTGTTTTAGATGTGAAAGAGGAAGATATAATTTCAGCTTGATGGACTGGGAATTAATCATGGAGATTAATTATTTGATTCATAATTTCAGCATGTAGAATTTCAGCATGGAAGTTCTCTTCAAAATTATTAATATAATATAAATAAAAATATTAAAAGATTTCTGTCTATTTTCCCCCTTGCCTATGAGAAAAAAAACCTTCATTGTACTTCACAGTTGCTTGCCATTACTTGCTCTTCTCAGTCCACTGCTGTTCTCTGGGATGCATTTGGAATCAATAGAATCCCAACATGGTGGAGCTGAAAGGAATCTGAAAAAGTCTAGTCCATGTAAACTAACATGTAAATTGATGGGCCTCTTACTAGAATGCCACAGCCCCCCTAGGTCTGAGGACTCAGGATCTCCACATCTCTTAAGTTATGAATACTAAATCTCATGTTCAGTTGGTAGCAAAACGTGGTGTTGAAAAAAAAAAAAAGATCTATGAAGGCATTTGGAACTAGGCTTCAGTTAATTATGGACAAGGAACAAAGCAAAATTTCTTGATTTGAATTAGAAAAAAGAAAAGGGAGGGTGTTCTTTGCTGTCTGAGACAAGATTGAGGCCAGCAATAAAGAAAAGAAATTAGTACCTTTATAAAATATAACTTTCATCTGGAAAACTGCTCCTATGCATATACATATTATACATGTACATATACATACACATACTGTTAGGCATGCTCTGAATGAAGAGACCACCTAAACAGGCTTTGTGTGAGGTCAGGTTGTTTAGACAAGAAGGCAACTGGACTGGTCGTGGGCCTGGCTCTTGTG
Organism: Cebus imitator; assembly: GCF_001604975.1. NCBI lineage: Eukaryota > Metazoa > Chordata > Mammalia > Primates > Cebidae > Cebus > Cebus imitator. The sequence goes on from NW_016107359.1 coordinate 62,294, forward strand.
TAAGAACCCCGGCTGTGCAGCTTTTTACTTCTTCCATGAAGGGAGAAGGATTGGGAGGAGTTGGGGAGTGCAAGTGTAGGGGCTGTTTCTAAGGCCTTCTTTAGTGAACAAAAGGAAGACTGGGGGAAGGATTTGGGATCTATGGGGTCAGCTAAGTTTCCTTTTGTAAGTTTATAAAGTTGTTTGGTTAGAAGGGCAAAACCTCATATCCAGAGGCAAAAGTGTCCTATAATGCCTAGGAAGGAGAGAAGCTTTTGTTTAGTGGATGTGGCTGGGGTTTGGGAAATTAACTGAATACGATTGGCAGGGACAGCGTGTGTGTGCTGATGAAGGATTATACCGAGATAAATAATGGATAGGGAAGAAATTTGGGCTTTAGAAGGGGATACACAGTACCCCTTGGAGTATAGAAGTTGAAGAAGCAGGATAGTGTCTTGCTGGGAGGATTCATAAGAGGAACTGCAAAGAAGAAGATCATCCATATATTAAATGAGGTGGGAAGCAGATGGACAGAGAAGAGTAGGTCACGGGAAAGGGCTTGACTAAAGTGGTGGAGCCTATCTCTGAAACCTTGGGGCAGAACAGTCCAGGTAAGTTGTTGAGACAGGTGAGTGTCGGGGTCAGTCCAAGTGAAGGCAAAAAGAGGCTAAGAGGAGGGATGTAATGGGATGGTGGAAAAGGTGTCTTTAAGGTCAAGAACAGAATACTGAGTTGTGGAAAGGGATATGGAGGATAGAAGGGTATAAGGGTTTAGTACAACATGATGAATGTGAAGTACAATCTGATTGATGAGGCGAAGGTCTTAGACTAGCCTGTAGGATTTGTCTGGTTTTTGGATAGATAGGTTTGGGGAGTTGTAAGGAGAGTTCGTAGGCTTTAAAAAACCATGTTGTAACAGATGGGTGATAACAGGCTTTAAGCTTTTTAAAAGTCTGTTGTGGGGTTTAAAGCCTGTTGTGGGGTTTACTGGCAATGGGCAGAATAAGGGTGGTTAGGTTTTAATGGGATGATAAGAGGTGTGTGGTCTGTTGCCAGGGATGTGGCAGATGTGTCCCATACCTTTGAGTTGAGGTAGCGATATGTGGGGTGGGGGGTTGTGAGGGAGATTTTGAATCAGGTAGAAGGGTGGCAATGAGGTGTGGCTGTAGTCCAGGAGTAGTTAAGGAGGCAGATAATTTTGTTAAGATGTCTCAGCCTAGTAAGGGGACTGGACAGGTAGGAATAGGAAGGAGTGTGTAAAGGAATACTGCCCAATAGGCACCAGGCTTGGGGGTTTTAGGAGGTCTAGAAGTTTGACGCTCAATACCCACAACAGTTATGAAGGCAAGCGAAATGGGCCCTTGAAAATAAATGTGGAGTGGGTAGCCTCCCTATCGATTAAGAAGAGGATGGACTTACCCTCCACTGTAAGAGTTACCTGAAGCTCAGTGTCCCTAATGGTCCAGGTGGCCTCTGAGGTGATCAGGCAGCATCAATCTGCTGCTGCTTAGCCAAGGAGATCTGGGAAGGACTTAATCAGACTTTTGGGTCCCGCACAGTCGGGACAGGGCTTAGGAGGAATCTCAGGCTGCGGGCATTCCTTGGCCCAGTAGCCAGTTTTCCAGCATTTGAAGCAAGGTCCTCGGGGAGGAGGTCCCGAAGAAAAGCCTGGACACAGGGTTTGGGCATTCTGAAGCTTTTTTTAAGCTGCAGGTGTAACTGGGGTTTGTCTTACAGCAGAGGCATTTGTAATTCTGAGATACGCCGTGCTTGGCAGCTTCTTCTCTGTTATGGAGCACCTTAAAGGTGAGGTTGATTAGTTCCCGTTGTGGGGTTTGAGGGACAGAGTCTAGTTTTTGGAGTTTTTTCCGAATGTCAGGGGCCAACTTGGTAATAAAATGCATATTAAGAATAAGACGACCTTCTGGCCCTTCTGGGACAAGGGCAGTAAATCATCTAGGGGCAGCTGCTAAACGGGCCGTGAACTGGGCTGAGATTTCATCTTTGCCCTGGGTAGTTTCTTTAAGTTTGTCATAGTTGACAGCTTTATATGCTGATTTTTTGAGTCCTTCAAGTAGGCAGGAGGTCATGTAATCTTGCCTGGTTATATCGGGGAACCTGCCTGGTATTCCCATTGGGGATCTTACCAGGGAACTGCCCTGGTACCTTCCTGTAGACTAGGTTCAAGGCACCGCTGATCTCTAGCGTAGGATTGGGCTAGGGTGTAAACTCTTTCCTGTTCCTCTGTGGTGAGAGTAGAGGTGAAGATGACATTTAAGTCACTCCAGGTTAAGTTATAGGACTGGGTTAGATATTGGAACTCTTGTATATGTTTAGTAGGATCTGATGAAAAGCAGCCTAACTGTTGGCCAATTTGGGAAAGGTTGGATAAAGAGAAAGGAACGTGCACCCTAACTATGCCTTTGGCTCCAGCCACCTCTTGAAGGGGGAATTGTTGGGCAGGATTGGAGGAATTTGCCATGGGACTAAACTCTAAGCTGGACTGGGTATGAGGTGGGGAGGTGACAGGAGGGGCATAAGGAGGTGGGGTGTGGGCAGAAGAAGAGGAGAGAGACTCTAGACAGGGGGTTAGAGGGCCTGGATTGGGGTCTGGTTCGGACAGATGGGAGGAGAAAGATCAGAAGGGTCAATGGACAAGGATGATTCTGAGTCACTGGCAGAGGCAAGAGGGGTGATGGAAGGGAGAGAGGAAAATTTGGGATGGGTTGCATTGAGAGCGGAGATTAGGGAGGGATTGAAGTGTAAAAAATGCCTGGACATATCATTTGCCCATTCGTTGATAAAAATTGTCTAAGTCCTGCAGAATAGAAAAATCGAAAGTGCCATTTTCTGGTGATTTGGAACCATTGTCTAATTTGTATTGGGGCCAGGCTATATTGCAGAAAAAAAAAATGAGATGTTTAGGTTTCAGATTAGGCAACAGTTGAAGAGGTTTTAGATTTTTTTAGGATGTAGGCTAGAGGCGAAGACAGAAGAACAGAGGGTAGAATATTGCCCATAGCAGCAAGGGAAATCGTTTTTTTTTTTTTTTTTTTAGATGGAGTTTCACTCATGTTACCCAGGTTGGAGTGCAATGGCGCAATCTTGGCTCACCGCAACCTCCGCCTCCTGGGTTCAGGCAATTCTCCTGCCTCAGCCTCCTGAGTAGCTGGGATTACAGGCACGTGCCACCATGGCCAGCTAATAGTCTGTATTTTTAGTAGAGACGAGGTTTCATCATGTTGACCAGGATGGTCTCGATCTCTTGACTTCGTGATCCACCTGCCTCGGCCTCCCAAAGTGCTGGAATTACAGGCTTGAGCCACCGCGCCCGGCCTGGGAAATAGTTTTAAGGAAAGAAGTAGAGACAAGGAGAATGAGAGGAGAGCAGCTACCAGCCTTTTCAGTAGGCATCCCTGACTGAGTCCTGGGCTGTACCGTGGGTGAGTGGTCAAGCCAGGCCTCACCACTATTGACCAGACACGAAGGGAAGACTGTCTTCTCGAGTCTGTACCCAATGATGGAGTTTTTTAGCGCATGGATAGAGTGTCTCTTTTATTTACAAGGAGAAAGATTGGAAGGGAAAAAGAGAGAGAGGTGGGGGGAGACTTGTCTCCTTTTCTCTACTTAGAAGGAGAAGGATTTAAAGAAAGAAAGAGAGAGGAAGAGACTTGTCTCCTTTTTTCTCTCTTTAGAAGGAGGAGGATTTAAAGGAAGAGAGAGAGAGGGAGAGAGACTGCTTACCCGATCTGAAGGTGGCGAGAGGGTTGTTGGGCTGGTCTGATGTGCTGAGGTTGCAGGCGGGTCTCTTCACAGAGGAAGAGGGGGAACAGGGGGTCGGTCTCCCAAAGGAGTACCCCGTCCTGGGTTTTGGCAGCAAATGTTAGGCACGCTGTGAATGAAGAGACTACCTAAACAGGCTTTGTGTGAGCAACAGGCTGTTTTTTCCCCCGGGTGTGGGTGGGCTGAGTCCAAAAAGAGAGTTAGTGGAGGATGCTGGGATAGGAGTTGGCTTTATAGGTTTGGGGTAGGCAGTGGAAAGTTACAGAAGTTACAATTCAGGGCACTTTATGCAAGCCAGGGGTATGTTGCCCAGGGGGTGGGAGGTGTCACAAGGTCCAGTGTCACAAAGTTGGCTTATCAGTTAAGGCAGGAATGGTTGAGGCAGGAACAATGGCAGAATGTTGCAAGGTCAGTTAATCAGGCACTGCAGAAGCTAGCCATTCTTTTCTGGAGCTGTACGTGCAGGTCACAAGGGTCACCATGGCTTGACCATAGTGTAATCTATGGTGCAGCCAGTTCAAAGAACCTTGCATATACATATATATACACACACACACACATATATATATATATATATATATACACACACATATATATATATGTGTGTGTGTGTGTGTGTGTGTGTGTGTGTATATATATATATGTATATATATATATATATATATGAAGAGAGAGAGACCAAGTCTCACTCTGTTGCCCAGGCTGGAGTATAGTGGCAGGATCTTGGGTCACTACAACTTCTGTCTCCCGGGTTCAAGCAATTCTCATGCCTCAGCTTCCCCAGTAGCTGGGATTACAGGCACATGCTACCATGCCTGGCTAATTTTTGTATTTTTGGTAGAGTCAGGGTTTTGCCATGTTGCCCAGATTAGTCTCCAATTTTTGGGCTCAAGTGAACTACCTGCCTCATCCTCTCAAAGAGCTGGGGTTACAGGTATAAACCACTGCACCCAGCCTGCTTCATACCAGGTTAAATTGAGGTATATTTAAATGGAGTGTGGACATAACTAGGCAGCCCTCACCCAGCTATCCATACTACATAATTACATGTGATATTTCTGAAATAAGGGCAGTAAAACCAACATGCAACACCCCTAACTCTGTATCTTCCTGAGACTTTATTATATACACATGTTAGAAAACTATCTGGGAAGATGATCTGAAAGGAAACAATGGAACTGAAAACATTATTATTACTAAGCAATATTTTCAGAGATCAAACTCATTCATCTGCTCTGAGAAACTTCGGTGAACTTTCTTTTCTTACAGTTGCCTCTGTATGGTTAAATACTATATACCGTTTTTGTTTTTGCTTTGTTTTTTTCAGGGAGGGATATTTTTTGCATTAAAAAATCTTTTGAATAAAATATAATTTCCCCCTGAGGGATAAAAGACTACAAAATAGGATGCAATTTATGCTACTTGGGTGATAGGTGCACCAAAATCTCACAGATCACCACTAAAGAACTTATTCATGTAACCAAACAACACCTGTTCCCCAATATCCTATGGAAATAAAATAAATAAATAAAAATAAAATAGTAGTTACCCCTGAGTGACAATCACTCAGCTATCTCACCAGTTAAGATGGTATTTACACACTAGTTGAGATGGTTGGGTGGACTGGTATAGTGGGACAGAACAGAGAGAACGTCCTCTGAAGCATTATAAGTGTTTTTGAGTATGGTGTTTTCTTTTCTAAACCAGGAACTGGCTAGAAATTCCTGAAGATTTCAGAAAATGCAGCCATACTCTATTCTCTGAGGTGTATTCATTAAACAATACATTCATCTAATATATATGTGTGTATATATATATACATATTCAATATATTCATATAGTATCACTGATTGAGCATCTATTATTCTTGAGCAAGACAGTATCCCTGGTCTTAAGGTACTATAACCACCAGAATGGGGATAAAATGTATTTGCAAGACTATCATGTTCCCTGTTTGTCCAAAGGCAGGCAGCTGACACTTTTTGTAGACTAATTTTTTCCTGAACTCTCAAGTTTCTTTTCTTTATATATCATATAAAAACTTTTCTTTAACCTCATATAAGCATTGCAGTGCAGTAATCATGATAAATGTATTAGAAAATCACGTTGCAAATTTCAGCTATATATTTAAATAGGTTTTATGGGATAGTTTTGGAATTTAACCATCATTTTATAATGCTATTTCCGTAAAAGAATAAGTTCTGAGTAATGAACAATCAAATTAGAAGATTAAAGAAAATACAACCTGCTTTTGAATTGGGAATCTCACTTTTACTCTTTTAAAAATTGCGTCAAGTATAACTTTTGTTTGGCTGACTCATTCCTAGTTCAGTTATGAAGCACAAAAGTTATGCGATTCCATTTAGATAATTTTTGTTGAGAGATTGGCAGTTAATATTGATTTCTTACTTTGTGCAGTGTAATTTAGCATTAGCGATAACTGCCATCTTGATGAAACTTTCCTACTCAGTGTACTTTATTACTAAAAATAATAAAAGTGAACATTCCTTGAGCACCCATCCATGTACCAGACTTTTATCTTACTCATATTATCTCCTTTAAGCCTCTCAACACCCCTATGATGTGGCTTATCATTTCCTTTTTATAGATGAAGGAAATAAAGCATAGCAACATCAAGCTACTGGCTCATGGTCACATAGCTAAGTAGCGCTAGAGCCAAAAATTGAAACTTGGGCTTTTAATTATTGGAGTTAACTAAAACTACATAATCAGAGAAAAAAATTATAGGAAAGCATAGAGAGACATTCCAAAATGTCATGATTCATTCATTCATTCATTCAACATATGTACATACTATGTGTAGATCGCTATGCTAGATGCTACAGGTACCCTAGTAAGGCAACCATTTTCCATGTAATTTATACTCTCGTGGTACTTACAAACTAGTGGAAAAAACAAATTAGTCAGATAATCACAATAATATTTATTGATAAATTGAGATAAATGCTTAAAGAGAAACAGAGCAAGCATATAATAAAAGATTCTGCCTCATATGTGGATCTGGAATCTTGAAAAAGTGAAACTTAAGCTGAAATCTGAGTGACAAAGAAGAGTCAACTAGTCAAAGGGGTATAGGTTGGAAGCTTTCCAGGCAGAGCAAACAGCATGTGCCAAGGGCCTGAGGTAGGAGGAAACATGGTATTTTCAAAAAGTGAAAGGACGACAGTGGCTGAGTGTGGCCAGTGAGGGAAGAATAGCATAAGAAGGGCCTGTTTCCACCTGGCCTCTGAAGGCTTTTGGTTGTGCTTTAAAAATATTTATCTATAATATGGTTTATTTCTGTTCTCAGTCATATACTTGGAAGATTTTGAAATATTAAAGCAATGTATCTTTGTATTTAAGTGTGTCTTTTTTAGCTTTTATTATTTTAATTGACATAAAATTGTACATATTTATGGGGTATATTTTGATACATGTACACAATGAAATGATCAAATCAGGGCAATTAACATACCCATCACTTCAAACATTTATCATGTTTTCATGTTGGGAACATTCAAAATTCACCCTTCTAGCTATTTGAAAACGTAGAATAAATTGCTTTTAATTAACAGTCATTTGACCCTGCTATAGAAACCAGAACTTACTCCTTCTATCTAGCTATAATTTTGTATCCACTAACTGGCCTCTAGCTGTCCCCACTCCCTACCTTTCCCAGCCTCTAGTAACTGCTATTCTACTCTCTGCTTCTATGAGTTCAACCTTTTTAGCTTCCGCATATGAGTGAGAACATGTAGTATTTGTCTTTCTGTGCCTTGCTTATTTCACTTAACATGACGTCCTCCAATCTCATCCATGTTGTCACAAATGACAGAATTTTCTTCTTTTTGAAAGCAAAATAGTATCCATTGTGGATATATGCCACATTTTCTTTATCCATTCATCTGTTGATGGACACCGAGGTTGATTCTGTATATTGGCTATCATGAAAAGTGCTGTAATAAACATGGGAGTTCTTTCACATACTGATATCCTTTTCTTTGGGTATATATACAGTAGTGGGATTGGTAGTTCAATTTTTAATTTTTTTTTTAGGAAAGGTTTGGGTTTTTAACTTAACAGCAACAGGATGCTTCTAAAGGACTTTAAACAAAGAAGTAACAATACCAGATTTGCAATTTATAAAGGTTACTCTGGTGGCAGTGTGGAAAATAAATTGGAGTTGGGGGAATGCCAGTTTAAAGTAATATATAATGGTCAGAAAACAGACTTTGGGGACAGTCTCAGTCCAAGGCTGAGCTCACTCTTCATCTTGAGACCATAGACTACTATGTGCCATCTTTTGGTCCAAGCTATTCTTATGTTAAGACAAGGATAATAGTGCAGACCCCAGAAGACAATTTTAAGGATTAAATGAAAAAGTAATTATAGTAATCAACCATCATCTTTTATAGATGAGGACTTTGAGGCTTAAAAAAGTTAAATTAGGCGTTTCATCCATTTATCTAGATTATGGAATGAGAGTGAGAGGAGTAGGAGATAAAGTCAGGGTGAAGGTCTGAAGGGAGAGGACATTCCAAAAACACAACAAACAAATGAGCAATAAAACCCAATGTAAGATCCTGGAGAAGCCAGATCTTAGGAAAACCTGGTTGAAAGGAACACAGGGTCCAGCAGCCACATAGGATCCAGCTTTAGTTGGCTCACCCCAGTTCCTCCTCCAGAAAAAAAGGAGATTTGGAGATGTAACAACACTTCACTTTTCAGTTTTCTTTTTTTATTTTTTAAGGGTGCTAGGATAGACCAGGATGTTATGTAGCCAGCAGGCATAATAGGATTGTTCCCAGGCTCTTCTACTCCAAACAAAGCATCAGTGAACATCTTCCCATTTGTTGTATGAAATCAGAAACTGCATTAGTAATGAAACAAAAGCCTTAATTACACAATTAAAAATTTAACAAGTTAAAAACAGTTACTTGTAATGCTGGTTTTTAGCATGAGGGAGTTTAAAATCAAATCAGCCCATCCAGAATTATGAATAGCAAGAAAAATGGGCACTTAATAGCTCACATACACCAGTGGGGGCAGGACTTGGGGAGAAACACATGCAGAGGGAGGAGATGAGGCTCTCTGATGATAAAGTTTGGACGCTCATTAATTTTCTCCTTTAAAAGGGTGAGGCCAAACAGAAACTGGTCTCAAACTGTTATCTATTTGCAAATTCAGTAGTTTACCTTCCTTTGACTTATCAATATATATTTAACACAAGTTTAATATAATTAATTATCCTACTTAAAGATATTTATTGAGCATCTACTGTGAGTTAGCCACTCTGGTAAGTACTAGAATGATAGTGAAAAGCAAAACAGACATTCATGGAGATTTTACTTTTACATTATTTTGATCCCAGAAATTGTATTACTTAAGGCTTTGTTTATTAAATGAAATGCTTATTAAATGAAGAATATATTATTTTTAGGTTGAAAATTACGGCAAGAATGGATATTTTTGGTTTGATCTTGACGTTTCTATTAAGGCTATATGCTCCAGATGAGTGAAAAATCTTCAGGTATTAAAGAACAAGATACTATATAAAGCAATGTGGTAACTGATTAATATCCTTTTGTGTATGTCAAACCAGAAGCAATTGGGACTGATAACATTTTTTACCTTTATACTGCCCTGTACTGAGATTTCATTTAAACAGCAGCTGATGTTGTACTTGATATTACATTTACTGAAACCATTGCCATTGTCTGTTTCAGGGCCGGCTTGATTCTCTTACAGAAGTGGATGACTCAGGACAATTAACTATCAAATGTTCTCAAAATTACTTGTCTCTGGATTGTGGCATTACTGCATTTGAACTGTCTGACTACAGTCCAAGTGAGGATTTGCTCAGTGGCCTAGGTGACATGACTTCAAGCCAAGTCAAAACCAAATCCTTTGACTCTTGGAGCTACAGTGAGATGGAAAAGGATTTTCCTGAGCTTATCCGAAGTGTTGGGTTACTTACGGTAGCTGCTGACTCTATCTCTACCAATGGCAGTGAAACAGTTAATGAGGAGGTATCTCAAGTGTCTCTCTCAGTAGACGACAAAGGCGGATGTGAGGAAGACAATGCTTCTGCAGTTGAAGAGCAACCAGGTTTAACACCGGGGGTGTCATCATCTTCAGCAGAAGCTCTGACAAATGCTGTTCAATCCTCCTCTGAGACTGTGAAGCAAGAATCCAGTTCCTCTTCTCATCTTGGTGCAAAGAATCACCAGCCTGTTCCTTGTGAAAATGCAACCCCCAAGCGAACCATCAGAGATAGCTTTAATTATAATGAGGACTCTCCCACACAACCCACATTGCCAAAAAGAGGGCTTTTTCTTAAAGAGGAAAATTTTAAGAATGATCTGAAAGGCAGCGATGGAAAGAAGCAAATGGTTGATCTAAAGCCTGAGATGAGCAGAAGCACCCCTTCACTAGTAGATCCTCCTGATAGATCTAAGCTTTGCCTGGTGTTGCAATCTTTTTACTCCAACAGCCCTTCTGCTGCCAGCCAGTCTTATGAGTGTTTGCACAAAGTGGGGGTTGCGAATCTTGAAAACACAGTCAAACTTCACATTAAAGAAATTTCTTCTAGCCTGGGAAGGCTTAACGACTGCTATAAAGAGAAATCTCGACTTAAAAAGCCACACAAGACCTCAGAAGAGGTGCCTCCATGCCGAACTCCTAAACGGGGGACAGGTTCAGGCAAACAAGCTAAAAATACAAGGAGCTCAGCAGTGCCAAATGGAGAGCTGTCTTGTACTTCCAAGGCCATAGAGGGGCCAGAAACAAATTCTGCTTCCACATCCTCACTTGAGCCTTGTAATCAGAGAAGTCTGAATGCCAAATTGCTATTGCAGTCAGAAACATCCAGTTCACCACCTTTTACTCAGAGTAGTGAATCCTCTGTTGGCTCAGACAACATCATGTCTCCAGTGCCACTTCTTTCAAAACACAAAAGCAAAAAAGGTCATGCCTCACCTCCAAGTCACGTCACCAGGAACGGTCAGGTTGTGGAGGCCTGGTATGGCTCTGATGAATACCTAGCACTGCCCTCTTACCTTAAGCAGACAGAAGTATTGGCTTTGAAGTTGGAAAACCTAACAAAGCTTCTGCCTCAGAAACCCAGAGGAGAAACCATCCAAAATATTGATGACTGGGAACTGTCTGAAATGAATTCAGATTCTGAGATCTATCCAACATACCACATCAAAAAGAAGCATGCAAGGCTAGGCAGGGTGTCTCCAAGCTCGTCCAGTGACATAGCCTCTTCACTAGGGGAGAGCATTGAATCTGGGCCCCTGAGTGACATTCTTTCTGATGAGGAGTCCTGTATGCCTCTCTCTGGCATGAAAAAACACGCTGGTGAGAAGTCAGAAAGAGATTTATCCTCTGAGAAAAATGAGAGGCATTCTGCCACTAAGTCAGCTTTAATTCAGAAACTGATGCAAGATATTCAGCACCAAGATAACTATGAAGCCATATGGGAAAAAATAGAGGTAAGATGGTTTTCTTAAACTGAATGATTTCTCATTTGATGTTTTGAAGTAATGCTGGGAGAAAGTCATCCTCTCTACACTCTGTTATAAAATGTATGGCTATTTTTGGTAAATCTAACTGATTTCTCAAAGAAAGAAAAGAAAAATCTCAATAATCACTGTATGAGACTAAGAGTATGTATCACTAAGAACTGCCCTTGTCAATGTATTAGCTTGATATGCCCTGCCTGGTATAGAATTCTCTGTTCATATTGTTCAAATCTATCATGACTACTGATGAATGCTGGAACCCCTTGGATCTAATACAAAATTAAATAGAACAGTAGCTATGCACACACAAATAGTTCAGGAATATATGCATAGAATGTTCCAGTTACCCTCAGAGTGTTTTGATTCATTTCTTCTGACTCCAGAATACGTTCCACATCTCCAATGTTAACTTCTTGTATAAATAGACCAGACATTTCTAATTAGTTAGGGATCTTTATTTTTCCTTACTGTTTCTCCTCTTTGAGAACTGTGGCTAATACCCATGTTATGTATATTATGTACCACCCAGGGACTCTGGGATGTGAAGTTGACATTTTGGGTAAATCTATTTTTTTGACAAATTGCTAGATATGATGATATGTTTGAAGACAGACTTATCAAAATTCTCAGGACTAACAGCTTGGGCAAATAGGAAGACACCATCTCTACATCAGCCAGTAGTGGTGGCACACACCTGTAGTCCCAGCTATTCAGGAGGCTGAGGCCGGAGGATTGCTTGAACCAAGGAGATTGAGGCTGCAGTGAGTTGCAGTCAGGCCACAGCAACTCCAACCTGGGCAGCAGAGCGAGACCCTGTCTCAAAAAAAGAAAAGAACAAAAAGAAAATTTTTAAAAAAATCTAAGGACTGAGCTCCATAATATAAGTAATAATTTTGATATTTTAAGAGGCATCTGGGTAAAGAGATTCACTATGATTACTGTGGTAATGGCCCTTTCCTCAGGAGGCTCATGGAAGTAGATCCAGTTGACTTGATAATTATTAATGGTTTTTGTTTGATGTCATATAAATGGCCACACCTGGCTACATATAATTTGTATATGACTTAATGGTATGTGAAGCTCTTTCATATGCATTTTTTTTTTCTGAGACAGAGTTTCACTCTTGTTGCCCAGGATGTAGTACCATGGCATGATCTCAGCTCATTGCAATTTCTGCCTCCTGGGTTCAAGAGATTCTCTTGCCTCAGTCTCCCGTGTAGCTGGGATTACAGGCGCCTACCACCATGCCCAGCTAATTTTTGTATTTTTAGTAGAGACAGGGTTTCACCATGTTGGCCAGACTAGTCTCAAGCTCCTGACCTCAGGTGATCGACACACCTTGGCCTCCTAAAGTGCTGGGATTAACGTGTAAGCCACTGTACCGGCCCATGCATTTTTTGTTTGTTTTTACTTGATCTTCACAGCCAACCTGTGAAGACCGCAGGTCATGCCAGATTATTCTCCCTTTACAGAGATGGAAACAGAGGGTCCATGAGCTTAAGTGATTTTTCCTAAGCTAAAATAAATATACAGATAGATGTTAGATAGATAGATAGATAGATAGATAGATAGATAGATAGATAGAGATAAATGTAGGTAGATAGATAGAGACAGATAGACAGAAACCAAAAGACAGGCAGAAACAGAGACAGACAAACCAGACAGACCTTTTGTGTGGGAACCTGAGATGCAAACCCATGTCTTGTGATTCTTAGTCCAATTTTATTCTATAGTATCATGTTGCCTCCCTGACAGGGGTTGTAGTTTCTCCCTCACTGGAAAACTATAAGATAGGGGAGAAGAAAGAGTTCAGGAGCCATTCAGATTAGATAAAGAATATTGATGTAACTGCCATGGGCACTCCTCCTAGTTTTTGGTTTTTGTTTTTCGTTTTTACGTCCATTCATTGTTGAACACTACTCTGAGACCAGCATTGTGCTAGACGTTGGATAAAGGTATACTGCATATGGATAGATTAACCTGGAGGAAGAAAATACAGGTTTATTAAACAAAGAGGAAAAAGTTAACAAACATATAACAGTAATAACACATTATTAACATATATCAAGTATTTGTGTATCCAATCCTCACAGCAACCCCAATATTAACCTTATTTTATGGCTGAAAAGAAAGGCTGAGAGAGACCAGGCAGTCTGCTCTAGAGCCCATGCTATTAACTAAATGCCCTCATTCCTCTTCATGAGGAAGTGATCAGTAAGTACTGAATGTAAATACTGTGGTATTGTAGAGAAGTAATAATATCAGTGGAGCTAGAATTTTCCTGGGCAGTTCTTGTGAAGTACTAAATCTTAAGTGGAGCTTTGAAGGACGTGCAGGATTCAGACAGATAAAGGAGAAAGAAGATGGCGTTTCAGGTAGGAGGAGCATAAACTAAAACACAGAGGTAGAAATGGGAATGAGCATGGATATGGGCATACACAGAGAGCTGTCCTGATTGGAAGGTTTCATCAGAGATCAGTGAAAGTTTCCATACCTGTGGTAGGTATGGAAAGGCCCTGAAGGCCACACCAAGGCAATTAGAGTTTGTTCATCAGGCATCCACAACAACTTCTCTGAAAGGGACTGACAATAATAACTAATACTTCTTAAGCTCTTATTCTGTGTTTGGCTCTGCACTAAGTATTTTACATGCCTTACTCTACTTAAGTCCTAGAAGGGAGGATTTTTTGAGATGAAGAAACTAAGGCAGAATGTAATTAGAAAACTTACTCAAGTCTTCACAGCTAGTGAGTACAAAAGTGGGATTTGAACCCATACCCAGCATTCTTAAAGCAGTGTGGGGCATGGTCTCCAATAGCCTTTCCAGAAGGGTTAATTGCCAATAAAAGAAAGATGGTCCTGGCAACCATGGTGGTGACCAGGGTAGAGATGCTGGCCTGCGGCATCCAATCTGAGGAACTGCTGTGATATAGATCAGGCAAGCAGAAGGGAGGGGAGTGTTGAGAAAGTGAATGCGTCCAGAAAACTGGTTTTAGACCTTGCTAGAAAGATTTCGGGAGCCATTTGGTGATCAAAGACTAGTGTGGCCCACAGATTGGCATGTTTCATTCTGAGCCTAGTTTCATCTTTTGTAAAAAGAGATGTTTATGACTACGCTACCAACTTCCAATTCAATTCTACAGTTCTGCAAAAATGAAGCCAGGTTTTCAGCATCTGGAGACTGATCTGTCTTTCATAGAAGGAGACATTTGGATGGGTAGCTAGTTTGAAGTAGAGGTGGTGCGGGTAATTTTTTTTAAACTGTTCATAGATACTGAGTATATGATAAAACTTTTAAGAATAAATGGTTTACAGGCAGTTAGAAATCCGCACTGGAGTTAGGATATGAGAGAAGGGCTAAAAGAAGATCAAGTTTCTTCCTCAGGCCAGCCTCCTTTACTACATCAGATGAGGGCAGCTGCCAACCTCCGGGTCAACTGACCTTGGCTGTCACACTCTAGCTTTGGTCTCCTCCATATAGTGACCCAGAGAACCTGTCTGTGTGCAAAATATAATGACAGAGGATATTACTTAACATCCTCTTTATACAAGGCATCTGCTAGGCACTTTACCCATAATAACTACCCCATAAAATTCTTATGACAGCCATCTAAGGTAGGCTTTTAATCCTATATTAACCACTTCTCTCCTGCTTTATTCTGGTCCCAGCCACCATCACCTCCTTCCTGGATTACTGCAGTAGCCTCCTAACTGGTCTTTCTGCTTCTATTCTGCTCCCACTACAGTCTATTTCCAACAGAATAGTTAGAGTGATCCTTTTAAAAGATTAATCAGATTATGTCATCCCTCTGCTCAAAACTCTGCAATAGAGGGTTGCCAGTATTCAGAGGTCCTACATGGGCTGTTCCCCTGATTTCCTCTCTGACCTCATTTCCAACTACTTTTCTCCATGCCCACTTCAATCCCTTCCCCCGACCTCTTTCTGTTCCTAGAACATGCTTGACATGCTTCTTGCCTTTAGGACCATTGTCAGCTGCTTCTGTCTACATCCTCTCCAGAAGATGCCCTCATTTATAATTTCTTCACCAGTTCCAAGTCTCTGCTCAAATATTACCTTCTCAGAGAGGTGTGCCCTGACCATCTTTTAAAAGGTGTAACCCAGCTGGGTGCCATGGCGCGTGCCTGTAACCCCAGCACTATGGGAGGCTGAGGTGGGCAGATCACTTGAGGTCAGGAGTTTGAGACCAGCCTGGCCAACATGGTGAAACCCCATCTCTACTAAAAATATAAAAATTAGCCAGGTGTGATGGCATGCACCTGTAATCCTGGCTACTCTGGAGGCTGAGGCAGGAGAATCACTTGAACCCAGGAGGTAGAGGTTGCAGTGAACTGAGAGCATGCCACTGTCCTCCAGCCTAGGCAGCAGAGCAAGACTCAGTCTCAGGAAAAAACAAAAAAAAAAGAAAGGTGTAACCTGACCTCTTTTTCTTTCTTTTATAGATCTCACCACATTCTGTAATTTTATATAATTTTCTAATATATTTATTATTTTTGGTCTGTCTCCCTCTGCTAGAATGGGAACTTTATGAGGGCAGGAATATTTATCTGTTTAGTTTACTAATGAATCTCATGTACCTAGAACAATGCCTGGTATATAGTAAGTGCTCAGTAAAGACTATTGAATGAATGAATCCCCATTTTAGAGCAGAGGAAACTGAGTTTAGAAAGATGAACCACTTTTCCTATGCAGCACAGTTAGTAAGTCACAGAGCCAGGCTTCAGGCCACCATCTGCTTCACTCCTCCCACAAGATAAAGACTTAAGAATAGATGGATTCCCTGAAAGAAGGATGCTAGATGCAGAAGAGAAGAGGGATTGATGAATGAGATTCAAGTTGTAGCCCAGTTATGAGACAGGAACAAGGAAGAGATCCAGTTGTGGGGACCAGAAGGGACAGAGAGAATTATTGGGTATTAAATAAATGGAGAAAGAAAGATATACTAAATAAAATGGTCATCAGTTTTGTTCTTTGCAAAAGGTAGATCAAGAAGAATAAAGACTAAGGGGGGAACCTATTAACTGAAAGAGTTAATGAAGACCTTAGAAAAAAACTGACTTAACGAAGGAATGAAAGTAGAAGCTGGATTGCAGGTGATTAACAAGTGAAAAAGAATCATTCCTAATATTTCCAGACATTAGATTGAAATCACAGTATGAGGCAAAGGGCAATAGTTGAAACTAAAGTCAAATAAAAGTTTCTTTTCTGGCCGGGCGCGGTGGCTCAAGCCTGTAATCCCAGCACTTTGGGAGGCTGAGGCGGGTGGATCACGAGGTCAAGAGATCGAGACCATCCTGGTCAACATGGTGAAACCCCGTCTCTACTAAAAATACAAAAAATTAGCTGGGCATGGTGGTGCGTGCCTGTAATCCCAGCTACTCAGGAGGCTGAGGCAGGAGAATTGCCTGAACCCAGGAGGCGGAGGTTGTGGTGAGCTGAGATCGCGCCATTGCTCTCCAGCCTGGGTAACATGAGTGAAACTCCGTTTCAAAAAAAAAAGTTTCTTTTTTAAAAAGTTGACGCTTGTTTGAAGGCAGAAGTGGCAAGAGAGATTGAAGGAGCTAGAAAGAGTATGTAAATATGGACACACTGATAAAGAGGGGAGGGTATGTGGCACCCATGGGGAGAATTACGGCCTGATATAAAGAATGATCAAATACTGAAAAATATGTCCTGCTTCTGATTCCACTTCTGTCAAATGGACAGTGGAGTCCATTCACTCATCATGCCAAAGTGCTCTACTCTGTCTTTGAGTCACACAGAGCAATAGGCAGGAAGCACACAGAAGCCCAGTAACAGCAAGGCTGTGGGGCTATGACAGAAACTCCAGTAGGCTCCTGTCAGTCCCCACGCCTCACATTTGTGTCTTTTTATAATAGGCTAATTTTGTAAATCAAAATATTTCTTTATTCTTTGGAAAAATTAATTTTTGAAGAGATAATATATTCACATGGTTTAAAATTACAGACATTTAAAAATACTCAGTAAATCTCCCTCTCATCCTTATCACTCCATCTTGAGTTCTCACTTCACCATACATGATCACTGTCATTTTTAGTACTTACATATTTTTTAAGAAGGACTTTACATAGATAAGCCAATGAAAACAAAATTTTAAGGGAATATTTTTAAAACTGGGGAATCAGTTGCAACCATTACTTCTCCACAAATAAAATCTCCTAGTAAACTCTGAGTTCCCAAGGGATGGCCCTTTTCCCAGTCTTTCTGTGTGGGTTGAGGGGACTTTGCTTAACTCTGGCTGATTTACCCAGAACCCACTGTGTGAATAAATTACTAGAGCATCTTAGGTCTGAGTGCTCAACACCTACCGGAACTTCTCAAGGCCTAAAATTCAAAATGAGAAGCTAAGTCAAGTAATGGAACCAGGCACATTTGTTCTGATACACTCAAGAAATAGAATAAAAACAATAAGGAGATACAAGGGAAGAATATACCTGGAACAGATAAAATCAAACAGAATGGTGAAAATTTAACTTAGCATGATACCTGGATATATGTAATATAAGTAATAGGGATTGGCAAACTATGGCCTGTGAGCCAAATCTGGCCCAATGCCTACTTTTTAAAATAATGTTTTATTGGAACACAGCCATGCTGTTTGTCAGTGGCTGCTTTTGTGTTACAGTGATAGAGTTGAATAGTTGTGACAGAGACCACATGGCCTACAAAGGGTAAAGATTTATTCTTTTGCCTTTTGCAGAACAAATTTGCTGACCTCTGCTCTTGAGTAAGGAAGAAGAGAGGGAAATAATTTCTGATCAGCATCTACTGTGTGCCAGGTTCTGAAGTAGATTCTTTCATTTAACTTATATAACAACCCTATGGAGCTGTTATTGGTCCCATTTTACAGATGAGGACTCCAGGCTTAAATCCAAATGACTTGCTCAGGGTTATAATGCTGCTAAATGTGAGATCTGGGATTCCAGCTGGGATGCCAGAGATATCCTGGTTTTCTCTGTGAGATATAATCAAATGCCAGGGAATTTAGACGATAATCACATATTCAAATAAAACTATGAAGCCCACAAACCACTACTAGATAAGTAAATAAACAGCGTGACTTCTTCCTCATGACCTGAAGAGAAATGAACTGGTTGGTAAGTGGCCACTTGTACAAGGTGGGTAATTATTGATGCGGGGTTAATAGATGTATAATTCCTAGGGGAGCTGGCAGAAGGCAGCACAGGGTATGCTACCTCAGTGAAGCATTTCAGGAGATCTGTTCTTTGGGATACAGTGCACGGTCCACTTCTCACATCAAGAGCTTTTTGCTCCCACTAAATTCTCAAAATTTGTCCTGGAAGATATGACTTTGTTAAGCTGAATTCAGTGATATGGAGTTGATGAATGCATGACATAGCTGAGCCCATTTCTCCACAAGAGATGTAGATGTCTTCAAATGTCAAATTAGAGCATCTTGATTATAATTCAATTACTTACCTGTTGTATATATAACCTAATTTAACAAACTTCTCTGCCAGCTAAGGATGTCCTTGCACATAAGTTATTTTGGACTCATTGCAGCAAATATTTAGCTGAGCGCTTGCTCTTTTTAACTAGACTGTGTAAAATTGCAGTCAAGTGTGCTTCCAATTTTGTGGTAGCAGCACAAAGGTGGCCACCACTGCTCTTGCTAGAGATGGAGCTTGGAAGTGGTAGTTAATACCTGTGCAATATGAAGGTAGAAAAGTTTTTCCCTGTGATTAACTTGGTACTCATGTTTACATTTATTTTCCAAGAGGTAGAATAGGTCCAGAGGGACCCATCCTATCATTCACCACTCATTTTAATTGTATATTGACACATCTGTTAGTGACACCATACTGATGGTAGCAGTCATTAAGGAGTATCATGTTCTTCTGAGTTTTCTTTATTGTGGTAAAAAAATACATAACAAAATATACTATCTTAATCATTTTTAAGTGTATAGTTTAGTAGTGTTAGGAATCTTTACATGGTTGTAAAACAGATCTCCAGAACTTTTTTGTCTTGCAAACCTGAAACTCTATGCCCATTAAATAACAGGTACCCTTTCCCTCTCCCTACTACTCTCTGGTAACCACCATTCTACTTTCTGTCTCTATAATTTTGACTATTCTAAATACCTCATCTAAGTGGAATCATATAGTGTTTGTCTTTTTATATCTGGCTTGTTTCACTTAGCATGTCCTCAAGGTTCATCCATGTTGTAGCATGTGACAGGATTTCTTTCCTTTTTAGGGCTGAATAATATTTCATTAAATGTTTATTCCATTCTTTTTTTATCCATTCATCTGTCAGTAGACATTTGGATTGCTTCCACCTCTTGGTTATTGTGAGTAATGCTGCTATGAACGTGGGTGTACAATTATCTCTTTGCTTTCGGT
Source organism: Cebus imitator (assembly GCF_001604975.1). Lineage (NCBI taxonomy): Eukaryota > Metazoa > Chordata > Mammalia > Primates > Cebidae > Cebus > Cebus imitator. The sequence continues at coordinate 81,988 of NW_016107359.1, forward strand.
TCTTCGGGGTATATACTAAAAAATAGGATTGCTGGATTATATGGTTGTTCTGTTTTTAATTTTTGAGGAATCTCTTTGCTGTTTTTCAAAGTAGTTGCACCATTTTATAACCCCACCAACAGAGTATAGAGTTCCAGTTTCTCCATATCCTTGTCAATACTTGTTACTTTCTAGTTTTTTTTAATACTAGCCATCCTAATGGGTGTGAGGTGATATATCATTGTGGTTTTGATTTCCAATTCTCTGATGAATAATGATGTTCAGCATTTTTCCATATGCTTGTTGGATATTTGTATATCATCTTTGGAGAAATGTCAAGTCCATTACCCATATTTTAATAGTGTTATTTGAGTTTTGTTGTTCAGTTGTGGGAGCTCATTATATATTCTTTTTTTGTTTTTGTTTTTTAATTGAGACAGGGTCTTGCTCTGTCACCTAGGCTGGGGTGTGGTGGCATGATTACAGTTCACTGTAGCCTTGACCTCCCAGGCTCAATCGATCCACCTGCCTCAGACTCCTGAGTAGCTGACTACAGGCATGCACCCCCATGCCTGGTTAATTTTTGCATTCTTTGTAGAGACATGGTTTCATTCTGTTGTCCAGGCTGGTCTCAGACTCATGGGCTCAAGCAATTGACTTGCCTCAATCCCAAAGTGCTGGGATTACAGGCATGAGTCCCCACACCTAGCCCATTCTGACTATTAACACCTTATTATATGTATGATTTGCAAATTATTTTCTCCCATTCTGTAGCCTTTTTACTCTATTGGTGGTGTCCTTTGAAGCACCAAGTTTTTAAGTTTGATGTAGTTTCATTTATCTATTTTTCCTTTTGTTGCCTGTGTCTTTGGAGCCATAATTGAAAAATCATTGCCAAGCCCCGTACCATGAAGTTTTTCCTCAGAGTTTTCTTCTAGAAGTTTTGTCATTTTGGGTCTTATGGTTAAGTCTTTGAGTTCTCTTTTTTTTTATTTCAATGTAGTTAGCACTCATATTTTAAGGCTCTCACTCCAGGCCTTCTTTTAGGGTAGGACACAGCTACAAGGCTAAGGCTAAGTCATCTTCTGGGATTTGTCTTGAAAAACAAAATGCTTTGAGAGTCAGTCTTTTTGTTGTTGTTGTTTGTTTGTTTGTTTTTGTTTTTTTGAGACAGGTGACTCTGTCATCCAGGCTGGAGTTGGTGGCGTGATCGTAGCTCACTTCAAGTCTCGACCTCCTGGAGCTCAGTTGATCTTCCCAACTCAGCCTACCCAGTAGCTAGGACTACAGGTGCACACCATCATGCCTGGATAATTTTCATATTAATTTTTGTATTTTTTGTAGAGATGGAATTTCGCCATTTTGCCCAGGCTGGTCTCAAACTCTTTGGCTCAAGCCATCCTCCATCTTGGCCTCCCAAAGTGCTGGGATTATTGACATAAGGCACCGCTTGGCCCATTATAGCCTACTTTTTTTTTTTAAAAAAAGTCCTATATATTATTTACTTGATTTGAGATTCAAATAAGTCCCATTTGAAACACAGCTGTATCCTTTTTTATTCACTCACAGAGTGACTTACAATCACGGTTCTGCTATAAATTCTCACTTGCCTTTGATGCTTCCTTTATACCCACCACGCACCAGTTTTCCTAGTGTCGATGGATTACTAGTGTGCTATACACTACTTAGGCATTGGAGTGATCTCTTAGGAGTATCCTTATCAGATAGGAAGCATTTTGAGGCTATGGAATTCCACTTTTCTTCATTGGCATTCCATTTTGCATGTGCCTTTCCCTTATGCTAACTTTTTCTTTCACAGTTGCTAGTCCTCTTCTTGTCTCTTAGTCTCTCTCTTCCTTATATCTTCTTTCCCATCGCTTTTCTTTACTTTTCTTCTGGACCTAGTTTTCACTCTCTGTCACCCATTTTATTTAAAAAAAAAAAAAACTTTCCTTCCTTGAGAGAGTCTTCTACCTTCTTCCTCTGGTATTGTCCTAGAGATTCTTAGATTCCAAATATGATGGCACTATGAGTTGTCTCTTCATTACCGTTCCAGCTTGAGCCCTTGATCTTTTCAGTGCATTTCTTAGTTTTTGAAATATGTATCCAAAAAGTCAAGGAATTATTTAGATACAAGAATAAAGAGAACTAGGATTTAATTAAATATCAAGGAAAAAGACAGATTCTTAAAGAATTGGGTAGTTTAGCTTTGTAATTAAAATGAGAAGATTGAAGAATCTTTAAGGATCACAGATTGAGTATGAGTTGACAGTGCACAAAATTATTAAACAGGAAGTATAGAAGTTGAATACTGTAGGAACTCTGAATACTTTTTATGATGCATAATCTAAAATTTTGTTTTAGATCCTGGACTTAGGACTTGAGGTAGATATGGCAACATAGTTCAAGGCTCTGTGTCTATATACATAGACAATATTTGGTAAGTGCCAAGTGAAAATTCATGCAGTGGGAGAACAGAGAAAAGATGATAATACAAGTGTAGCAATATGAAGCATCACAGGAGAGGGATTACTTGACCTGGGCCTTGGATGATGAATAGAATTTATATAGCAGAGATGAGGAGGCATGTTAGTGACAGGAACTTTTGCATAAGCCAGGGTTGAGGGCAAGAATGTTCAAGGTATGTTTGGGTAATAATAAAGAAAAATCATTGGTGTTTTGGAGTATAGGCTAAGCTACTATAAATAAAGAGACCTCAAAATACAATAAGATAGAAGCCTTTTTCTCTTTTACTTAGAAGTAGATAGTCTAGGGAAGATAGAGGTCATCCTGAGGTCCAGGTTGCCTCTCTCTGTTGCTCTTCTATGGCTCACCACCAATATAATGTCTGCATTCCAGCTTACAAGAAGGGGAAGATGGAGGGCAACCACCTTTGTTTTTATGGATATGACTTGGAAGTTACACATGCCACTTTTGCTCACATCCCACTGACCCACTTTGTCACATAGCGTTATCTGACCTCAAAAACATTTTAGAAATGAGCCTTTAAGCTATGAATATTGGGAGGAGGATGTCTCTTAAACTACTACTTAGAAAGAAATTTGTTAGAGGAAGGGGAATGTGAAGTTAAAAAGAATAGGGCCAAAATATGAGGGACTTTGAATTTCAATTGTTTCCATGGCATAAACACAATAATGAGTGCATGAATAAATGAGTATTTAAGGGAATGAGTAAGTGAACATATCACTGAGTTTGAACTTTATTCTCTAGATCAGGGCTACAAACTAAAATTAAGGGGCCAGGCAGATAATATAAATGAATCATATAGCCAGCTGTAAATGGGGAGTAATGGGACTGAATCAACTGGATGATATGTGACATGTCTAAGGGCAGCCACTAGTCAGCTCCAGGTAGTAGTTGTGTGGGAATGTGGGCCCTTTTTGGCAAGATCTTGGAATTTTTTTAAATAATTAGGAAATCTGGGTTTTATGTGATATCTTGCAATTTTTAGATATTGGGTCTGAGCAATTTTTAAACAAGTCAAATAAAACACGTCTTTGGGATAGTTTAGCCTTTGAGTTACTAATTTGTAATCTTTGTGAAGATGGAAAACTACTTAAAATGTTTGGCCCATAGAGTTGGTAGTTTAAGAAGGTTGATCTGACTGTGGCATGCTGGGCACACCTCTAGCAGTAGTTTTCAACTGTGACTGCAAATTACAATCACAGGGGAGCTTTAAAAAAACTTCAACCTCTATATCCACCCCAGACCAATTAAATCAGAATCCCTGGGGTTGGGTATTTTTTAAAAGTTCTTCAAGATTTGTAATGTACCGTTGTGGTTAAGAGGTAGTCTTCTAAGCCTAATCTTAAGAGTTATTGAAGTAGCCTAGACATGTGGTAAAAAGGGTCTGAACTGTGGGTTTAGAAGCTGACTGAAGAAAGAGATAGATAGGTGGGAGACATTATAAAGGACAAATTGATAAAATTTTGTGGCTGTTTAAAATAAGAGAGTGGGAGAAGGAAGTCAAAAGAGTTGAAATTTGAGGACTGGGAGATATAAGGAATTTAACAAATGTCTCCAAGGGATATGTAAAATTAAGATACACAGTAGTTGAATAGGGCCCAAATCCAATTTGAGAATCTAAGTCAACATAACATTTTAAAAGGTAAGGTTGCACAAGTCTTTTTAAGGATAATAAAAATCTTCTGTGTATATTTTATTGGTTGCAATCCCAGGCCAAAAACTGTAACTTAACATTGCTAATGGATTTGTTGAGACAGCATGTCAGGATCATTGCTCAAGTTTGGTCCAGAAGAACTGCAGGGATCCAAAGCAAATTCCTTCCTGGTTAACAATGTTAGGAATGTTTCAGTCCTGCTTCATTTTGGTTTCTGTAGAGCTTTCAATGGGTCTTGAGTTGTTATGAGTGATGATTTAGCACCACCGTGAGGCTGTATCCAGTCGCTGCATATGGCTGTTGGACTGAAATATATAGGGAAGATGATCTGCCCTTTTGTTTGCAGCTTTAAACATCAAGATGAAAATAGTTCTTTGCGATTTTCTTGGTATGGAAGTCTATGATGCATTAGTATCTTGTATTAAGGTGATAATAGTGCCTAACTGCATTTGATAGCAAATATTACTATCATGATGGAACTCAAAAGATGGATAAAGTCAGCTTTGCATTTTTATTATTTATTTATTTATTTTAGCCTTGAATTTTTAAATTCAACTAAAATAATTCTTGGGACATTAGTGAATTATTCTTTATCTTTAATCTAAAGTCATACTTTATGTTGTGGTAGGATGTTTTGCAAAGACAACAATTTAAAAACAAAACAAAACTTTGACATTTCATGCTCCCTTGCAACATGTCAGGCAGAGTGCTAAGGGGTTTGTTCACTTAATACATCACTCCATTTAATTCTCAAGAAAAATAATTCCTCCTTGATGCAGACACTGTTATATTCTCATTTTATAAATGAGGAGAGACAAAGCGAAGTTAGTAATTTACTCAAGGATATGGAACTTAAACTTTGGGGTCCGTTTAAAATTCCTCTTTTTAGTTACAAAAACTTGAATAAGTCACTTAAAGCTTACTGTTTAAATCTTCTAGTCTCTAAAATGAGATATTAATTATATTTGTCATGCCTTTGCACAGATTGTTATATGAAACTACAAGGAGCAAAGAGGTCATTGTAAATCTAAAGGCTACATAAATATTAGTTTTATTATTATTGTGACTTTTCCTATGAATCTAGGGAATTTGCATCATATATATTAGAAACAATTAAGGTAAGAATTTTAATTCTGCCCCTAAGTAGCATTGTGACCTTGGAAATATAACCTTGCAAGCCTCAGTTTTAAAAAATAAATATTAATAAATGAATAGAATTGAATGATTTATAAATACTTACCTACTCTGAAATTTTATGAGAAACTAACTAGGAGGAATGACTAAGAAAAACACCCATTTCTTTCTGCAATATTTCTTGGCATATATCACTTCAACATAGATGGCTTTGTATTCCATGGAACTTTGGGTGAACTCAAGTTCCCATTAGAAGATTGTAATGGGAAGTGAACATGAGGCTGTGACATTAACAAGCCTGGAGGTATGAACCATTCATGCTGTATTCCTAGCACTATCATATGAAAAGAGCCAGACAGCCTAGAGAATTTGGGGCCTGGCGAGAGTTTATAAGAGGCCAGGAGACCAGGGCCAGTGGTGACAGTAAACAAGTGAGTTACCCGGTAGAAATTAGATATGGATTAGCCTGAATTTATGGTAAATAAGGTCAGCTAAGTGAAGCAGATTAAAAACATTTGCCTTGGCAGACTTGTCATTGTGATGTCTTAAAATTACCCATTAAGCACTGAGGCTTGTGCTCTGTTCAGACAATAAGAGGGAAAATCATTTCAAAAGTGTGGGTTCTGTTTCAAGGTCACTCATGATGTCAGACCATGCCTGAGGTTATAGAATTTTCTATCTCAGAATGGTTGGCTTGAATTTTGCATGGTGATTAAGCAACTTTATCCAGGAAAGGTGCTGCCTTTAATATCAGGTTCATATGCTTTACATTCTCAGGTTGATGAGTCTCAGTGCATTACTTTTTAGGAAGTCCAGTGACTTTACTGTTTGCCTTCATGTTTTATCTAGGAATAATGGAAGTTGTATTTTCTTTTTTTAATGCTTTAAGAAAATCAAAGTGGAAAGGTATCATTTATAGATGACACTCATATTTTTTATTTGTCTAGAGACTATCTAGTATGACTTGCTTGAGAAAGGTGTATGTGTGTGATAGAGGGAGGGAGTCATAATTGGGGATCTAATACTCTTTCTTTTCTTCCTACCTGAGCCCCAAAATAAAGCTGACAAGTTGAATTAACAAAAATACTTTTGCTTTTGATTTATTTTCTATAGCATAGAGAAGACTATTGGTACTCTTTTAAAGTGAAGTTTCAGGCCGGGCATGGTGGCTTTGTAGGCTGAGGCAGGTGGATCACTTGAGGTAAGGAGTTCAAAACCAGCCTGGCCAACATGGTGAAACCCTGTCTCTACTAAAAATATAAAAATTAGCTGGGTGTGGTGGTGGGTGCCTGTAGTCCCAGATACTCAGGAGGCAGAGGCAGGAGAATTGCCTGAACCTGGGAGATGGAGGTTGCAGTGAGCTGAGATTGTGCTATTGCACTCCAGCCTGGTTGACAGAATGAGACTCCAGCTCAATAAATAAAGTTACAGGCTGGATTCTGTAGTGTAATAGTTATTACATTCACCTGACAAAGTTTCATTAAAGCTATTTTCCTTATCCTTATTACATCTGAAGTTCTATATTGTTTGGTGCATGCCAATGTATTTAAAAGACTATTGACCAGAATCTTCTTAATAGGACGCAGGGTCCATGAAAAATCATATTGTTCCCATTTCACTCTCTAGACACACTTTTATACAAGGGAAACGTGGCTGGGAAGAGCTCCAAGAGTAACCTTGCCCGTGATACCAAAAGGATGAATATTCAGAAAAGTAGTAGATGGAGCACCATAGTAAAGGAAAAGATACATTCATAGTAAGAGATTTCTGGAGGAATTCATGTTAATGGGTGAGGGCGTTCTTTGGTACTGGATGGTTATGAAGCATGGCAACTACGAATGCGGGCTCTGGAGCCATATTGTGTAAACCATGTCCCAGCTTATCACCTGTGTTACTCTTATCACCTGTGCTATTGTAAGCAGGTGACTTGACCTCTTTGTGCTCCAGTTTCCTCCTGTAAAAGAGAATTAAAAATCATATCTGCCACAGAGAGTCATGATAAAATGCCTTAAAATATGTAAAGAGCTCAGAATAGTACCTGGCATGTAGTAAGCACTCAATAAATGTTAGCTCTTGTGGTTGTTATTGTTGTTCTTATTATTACTACTGTGGGAGGGGAGGGGTCAGGCCTTAGCAGCTCCTTGTATAGAGATGACTGGTCTTTTGACATCAAATGCCACCACCCTGTTTTCTCCTCCTACCTTCAGCCACCTTGGTTATTATGAAGCTTCAGCCTCCTATACAGCTCTCACATACAATGGTTAAGGGCACCCTTCCCCCTTCGTGGGACCTATGATGGCCACCCCAGGTTCCTGCACCCTCTTCTCTGTAAGACTCTGGGCTTCTTGCCTTGTTAGATGATTCTTGTATTAGAGATAATTCTCCTCTAAGTGGCCCAATAATTTTAATTAAGGTACTTCTTTGACATCTTAGGAAGTTTATGTAGGGAAATTTATGCTATGAATGTGTGTTCAGACAAATACGAACAACATTCTAATTTATAATATTGTCACATAACAACCTTATAAATAATATATACTTATTTATTTATAATTGGTATTCATACATACATTCATTCCTCAGTATCCATGGAGGATTTGTTCCAAGACCCCCTGTGGATAACAAAATTAATGATGCTCAAGTTCCTTATGTAAAATGGTATAGTATTTGCATATAACCTACACACCCTAGTGTGTACTTTAACTCATCTGTAGATTACTTATACGATATAATGTAAATGCTATGTAGATAGTTGTTATACTGTATTGTTTAAAGAATAATAACAAGAAGAAAAAGTCTATACATGTTCAGTACAGATGTCACCATCTATTTTTTAAAAAAATATTTTCAATCCAAGCTTGGTTGAATTTATGGATGTATAACCCACAAATATGGAGGCCTGACTATATTTATAATACATATTTATTATTATATGCTTATCAATAATAATTCTTACAGCACTCTTTAACTAGAGGGAGATTCATTACAGTGTATTAAGGGATGAAAAAGGAAGGGCCCATAAGAGGTTTTGAACTGTCCCTCAAACCCCTGACTGCCAATTATTCAAAGATTGAGAAAGTATGTTGGAAAGGCAGCAATAGATTGGGATGATTTGTTGGGAGAGGAGCATTTGAGCTTGATCTTGAAGAATAGATATGGTGAATGGAGTAGAAGGCATTGGGGGAGTATGTAGGAGACTCCAAAGAGATCAGTTCCCTGTCTAACTGGAAGAGAGATGAGTTGTCTGAACATCTCAGACTTTGGAGGAAGCTCTGTATGCAAGAACTTCAGATGTTAACAGTCAGAAGCATGAAAAATCATTCAGCTCAATGCCCTCATTTTACAAGTAGAGTCTATCTCTCCTGAGCCACAGTACTTCCTGTTAGAGCATCCTGTCTCCTGGTTATTATCAGATCTTGCAAGCTTGTCACAAAGTAGCAGCAAATACTTTCTTTCCCAAGATCAAAACTAAATGTTCCCAGTGCTCTGCAGCTGTTGACTTTTTATCTTTCTATCCTTAAGAGACTATGTGGAGATATCACTTCTCTGAATTCTGCTTATGTTTTAAGATTTTCATAGTTGATTTTGAGGCACAGCCAGTGTCAGAATCACTTAGACAGACAACAGAATGAAGGACAGAATGAAGAAAGTTGAGTGCATTGCATTCTTGGGCCTCATAATGTAGATGATACAAGTAGATCTTCCCTTTACATACTGTTCTAGGTTATCTCATCTATGCCCACGGTCTTCAGTACACCCTGTATGTTGCTTTCTCTGGCTATCTTGCACTAGAGTTCCACGCTTTTACAACTAGCTGGCTTATTAGATGCGTCAACTGAGTAAGTTTAGAAACCAAATTCATGATACATAATATGTTCATGATCTTCCTGCAAACTATTTCTCTTTTGGAACTTTTTATTTCCTTTTTCAGGGAGTGGTACTTCCAACCAAAACAGAAAGTTGGCAGTCATCCCAGATTCTAACATCTTTCTCATCATCCATCACATCCAGTTAGTCCTGTTCATTCTTCCTTTGAGTACTCTCTATAACCTAGCAGGTTCTCTCTGTGTCGACTGAGCTGCCTTAGTTTAGCCTCATCAACTCACTCCTTCAGAGTGCTGCAGCAGCCTTTAAACTGGCTTCTCTGCTCTCAGCCTTACAACTGGCAATCGTTTTCCACATTGCAGCCAGAGTAACTCTTTTAAGAAGCCAATCAGATTCTCTCACTCCCTGCATCAAAACTTAAATGACCATTCCATTGTCTTCGGGATAAAATACAAACTCCAGAGCATGTTGTATGTGGCCTATCTCCTGGCCAGACTGCAACTTCATTTCTTAGTGTTTCCTGTCTAGAGTGTTAGTTAGCCAGGCTCAGCTACTTAGAGTTCTCAGAATAAGCTGTGCTCTCTTGGACTTCATTTTAGGAATGCCATTCTCTGCTCCTCTTACTCCCCTCTATTCTTTTCCTGAATCACTTATGCTTATCTGTCAGGGCCTAACTTCCTGTGTTTCCTCCAGGAAGTCCCCCTTGATGCCCAAAGAGTGAGTTAAATGTCTTTTCAATGGCTCCTGAGCCCTTGGGATGATCTACAGCAAGAGGTTCTCACAGTATGGTCTAGGCACCTCTAGGGGCTCTCAAGACCCTTTCAGGGGGTCCACAAGGTCAAAGCTCTTTTCATATCAATACTAAATGTTATTTGCCTTTTTGCTCTCATTCTGTGTGTAGCAGAGTTTTCAGAAGCTCTATAACATGTGATATTGTAATAGATTAAATGCAGAAGTAGAAATAGAAATCCAGCCATATTCTATTAAGCCAGACAGTCATAAGATTTGCATACAGCTAAAACAATGCCATTCTTTTCATTGTTTTCAAAAACATAGTTCTTTTTAATAATATATTTATGTTAATATATATTATTGTTTTTAGTTAATACATGTTTTTAAATTGCTAAAATAAATATTGATAAAGCCCAAAGAAGTAAAAGCTTTCTGGGGTTCTCAATAATTCTGAATAGGAGGCTAAAGATTAAAAGTTTGAGAACCATGAATCTGCATTATCATACATCTCACACTTCACAGTGCTCTGAACTCTTTAAGAGAAGAATCTGGATTATGTATATGTGAATCCCAAGGACCTAGTACACTTACTGATACATAGTAAATTCTCAATAAATGTTTTTTGATAAACAACTTAATACACAGATGCATGTGCACTCATACACATGTAGTTTGAACCAAAAAAAAGTCAATTTAATCCTTACTTCAGCTGGCCTAATGCTATCCAATAGTGTACTCAATTGGCTAAGCCAATAGTACTCTGAAGTTTTACATTATTCTTAAAAACTCTAGTTCTGTCCCTTTTTTTTTTTTTTTTTGGCCTCTAGAAATCTTTTCTAAAAGATGTCTATGAAAACTTTAAAAATGAATAATTAGGTCTCTTTACTTGATTATACAATTCATAAGTTCTTCTGGCTCAGCTATCTACTGGTGAGTGAATGTTATCTGTCAAGTACTTAACCCTTTTTTTTTTTTTCCTTAGAGACAGAGTCTTGCTCTGTCACCAGGCTAGAGCGCAGTAGTGAATCACAGCTTCTGCAGCCTGGAACTCCTGGGCTCAAGCAATCCTTCCACCTCAGCTTCCTGAGTAGCTGGACTACAGGTGCACACCACCATGCCCAACAAATGTTTTATTTTTTGTAGAGATGGGGTCTCACTATATTCCCCAGGCTGCTCTCAAGCTCCTAGACTCAAATTATCCTCCTGCTTTGACCTCCCAGGGTGCTGGGATGACAGGCATGAGCTACTGTGCCTGGTCTACTTACCTTTTCTGAGTGTCAGATTCCTCATCTGTAAAATGGAGGGAGCTTTGAACTAGGAGAATTCTAAGAGGCTTTTGAAAATTGAGTCTGTACTTCTAATCTCTGTGGGGACTCTTCTTTCTCCTTCACCCCTTTGCAAGAAGACGTGTTTAGATAATACTGTTTTCTGTCTTCTTGGTTCTCATGACAGTACACTGGTTGAGTTGTCACCATTTACTGACTTACCACCCCGAGGCTCTCTGGTAGAAAGTTGGCCATGGCATTTTCTTGCTCATTCAGTACAATAAACTTTACACATGGAATTCCAGTTTTTTTCTGAAAATAATAACTTTGTTATTACTGAATAATATCTTTGTTATATGTTCCTTGGAGGAAATTTAGGATATTTACATAAACAACTCAACAATCACGTGTATCTTAGTATTCTACAAATACTACCATCAAGCTACATGCACTCTTGTTACAGATACCTGATTTGCAAGGAGTTCTTACTAATCAGGAAAGCATTTAGAGCTAATCTAAACAAGGAATAAAACATTTACAGGTCTGTACTTCAGCGTCAAGGAGTCAGCCCTTTTCACTAAAACTTCACAGACGTGTCCAGAAATGTTGATTTAAAGTGATTGACTAGCCCTAACAAGGCTGGAGGAGACTTTGAACTGTAGAAAAAAGAAAGACTGAGAAAGTGGAAAAAAGAGGAGAAGTAGGGGAATAGAGAAGAGGAGTGGGGAACAAGGGAGAGGAGGGGCTGGTGAAGAGAGAAGACAAAAAAGAGGCAAAAGAGTAGAAATAGTGAAGGATGAAAGAAAAGAAAGGCTGAAAAGAGAGAGCACAGAGTATAGGAAGAATGATCTAAAATAGGGCTCTGATAGGAATGATTGATCTATATTTCAAGAGCTGGGGTTCTCACAGAAGCTTGGAAAATAGGAGTGAACAACAGAGAATGTGCCTGTCCTTTGTTTTCTCTCTGTGGACCTTGTCGGAATAAATCTGGTTAGAGAGAGAACATAGCACAGTCCAGAGCTTAGACTCTGGAACAAAACTATTTAATAACCATTTAATATCTATATGACCTTAAATAAATTCTATAACTTCTCTAGGCCTTGACCTCTTCCTCTCTACAGTAGGGAAATGTGACTATTCAATAACTTCACAAGTTATTAGAATAGCTGGTAGATAGCACCTAAACCTTAAGTATTGTGAATTATAACACTAGACATGAAAAACCTATAATTAAACCGTTAAACTATCATAATCCTAAATTCTGAGTTATGAGTATCTCAGATCCTCATTTGAGACTTAGAGGCAGATAAAGATGATCTGATCTGCTTATCCAGAGCCTCTGGAGGATTGGGGGTGATTGAGGCAAGGTCTCACCTAGAGGAAGTCGGCAAAGCTTTGGGGCTTTCTTTCACCTGAGTGAGAGGTCCCCAGCTTCATATCTGACAGTGTTTGGAGCTTGTAAGTGTTTGATCTTGCCTGTGCTTCAGTTTCCTCCCTATAAAATGGAGAGTGCAGGAATATTATGTCATAGGGTTGTTGTAAGGATTATGTAAGTGCCTGGTAAGTGCTCAGTTAATATTAACCTATTGTTTGTTCCAGTTTATTCCCATTTTTTTATTCATAACTATTTTTATTAGACTTTGATAATATGAATTCCAATCTTGTTTTGCCCTTAGAGTGATTGATAATTTTTTTTATAAACCATAAGGAGCAACTGAACTCAAAATTTCTAATTTGATAAATGAAACCCTTTCCCATCATGAGAGTTAGGAATCTTTCTGGGTTCTTCTTTTCCCAGTTGAAACCACTGTGAATAAATAGTATTTGAATAAATTGTGAATTAAGTATGATATTCCTTCTACATGATGCTGAGTTCAGAATAGAGCTTCCCACCTGGATAGCTTTAGATAATATCATTCCATTCCTTTTTTTCCTCTCTTTCCCACTGACAGTGTTTACTTTTATTCTGGAACAATTTTATCAGGAATATTTTTATATTCTAAAGCCATCTCATTCAACCGTTAGAAAAGAAGCTAAATATTTCACAAGGCATTTCAGTATTTGAGTTTTCTTTTGGTGGCATCAGAGTCAACACTGACTGACTGAAACCATTTTATTTTCTCTTCAATCTTTGTTCTAAAAGCATACACTACCTCTCCTCTTCTGTCAATTACTTGTACTGTGTTGGATTTTCTAGGTAGGAATGTGGGTATGTAAGTAGAGTCCAAAGCACAACTTTTAACTGTCTAGCACTTTGTCTTGAGCCTCTGGGTCTTGGTGGCACATTAAGTTTAAGTGTATAGTTCGTTGGGAAAGATAAATTGCATTGAGTGCTGATGTGCATAAATCTAAATCTAGTCATTTTATGTAGAAACTATGTGTATAAAGAATTATGTGAAAAATGGAAGATTAAATATATATGTTGGTAAATATGTATGTAAAAATCTCAATGCATAATTTTGCTTCTAAATAAAGTTCTAATGTAACTTGCTTTTCTAAATAAAGTTCTAGTTTTACTTACCTTATTTAGAACCTAAACAAATCTTTACTGTGGATAAGAGGATCATGATGTCCTTTAGCTGTTACTTTTTGGTAGCCCCACTGATGATGTAAAGATAGGCTTCAAAGAATGTGGCATGCTAAGTGAGCTTATTCTGAAACTTGTGACAGTTAGTAGAGAAATGTGATCCCTGCCAGATCCACTAGACAAGTAGCAGGTGGTAAAATTCTTGCTTTCAGCCCCCGTCATCCTGCCTTATTGATGACATGAGGTGGAAGCCATGTCTCCCTCTTCTAAATGCCCAGAGCAGTTGCTGCCACCCCCTATATTGTGACTGTGTGGGGACTTTTAAAATCCATCTCATTGCCAGCACCTAGTAAGTGCTGTAGACTTAGTGAATAATAAAAAACTGTTGAGTCAATGAGATCAAAGATCAGATTGGAACTTATTAATTGGGAATGATTTTTTTAAAAAATCATTTATCAATCCCTTGTGTTACATCAAGCTTTAAACTATGTTTTTCTTATAGTCCTCGTATAACCCCACAATGAATGTTACAGTCCCTGTCTTAAAGATGAAGAAACTAAGGTTCAGAGACATTAAGGTGTTCATTTAGTTTATACCTAAACTAAATGAATCAAATTCAGTTTTGTCTGGCTGTAGCAACTGTTCTCTTAACATTCTCCACATTAGCTTATGATAAGTACTTTTTCCCCTCTGTACCCTCCCATGCCCCCAAAATTGACCCTCATTTAAATGTTTTCTTTTTCTAATTTCTACCAGGGACATAGTCAAGCTGTTAAATCAGCTGACTGTTCATGATTTCATGTGGCACCAATGAGGCTCTCTGGATTCATAGTTTGCCACCTTCTAGCTGTAGGGTATTGGGCAGATTTCATTACCTCTTGGGTCGCACTTTTCTCATCTGTAAAATGGGGATGACTACAGTACTTACCTCACAGGGCCATTATGAGACTTAAATGATCTATTTGTACAAAATACTTAAAACAGGATCTGGCACACAGTGAGTACCATCTGAGGGTTATTTGTTTCAGCTAGAATTGTCCAGATGAGAGCACAATAGTTTAAAAGATTGAACAGCAGATGCTTTTTTTTTTTTTTTTAATATAGTGAAATAGGCCAGGTGCAGTGGCTCATGCCTGTAATACCTTTGCTTTCTTTTCTTTGGGAGGCCGAGGTGGAAGGAATGCTTGAGGCCAGGAGTTTGAGACCAGCTTGTGCAACATAGTGAGACCCTGTCTCTACAAAAATAAAAATAATTATCTGGGTGTGATGGTGTATACCTGTAGTCCCAGCTACTCAGGTAGTTGAGGAAGAAGAATTCCTTCAATCCATGAGTTTGAGGCTGCAGTGATCTATGATTGTGCCACTATACTTTAGCCTTATCTCTCGAGAGACCCTGTCTCTAAAAATAGATGAATAAATAAATAAATACACAAAATGTAGTGTAAATTGTTTACTTTTTTGATGCTCTTCAGCTTGTGGAAGCAGGCAACTTGATCTATACTGGATCAGACATCACACCTAATTTCTCTGTCCACTAATAAATATGAATTATGCTGAGGATAAATACACACACACTTACATACACTTCCAAACAGCAAATACCAAAAGGAATTAGCAGTTCAGGAGGGTGGCTCAACTGCCTTCTGAGAACTAGGGGCCATCTCCTGTGTGATTAAACCGAGTCAAGCCCATCTGTAACTGAGCACTGGTAGAATGGGCTCACTCAAGCATGTAACTCCCTTAAATTTTTCATCTAATTTTTTTGTGCATTAGAAATGAACTTTACAGTAATCTTTGCTTTCTAAAAATAAGTGTTTTTCTCATTAAGCATTTAGTGTCTTCACAAATCCCATTTCAGAAAAACAACAGAAAATAGTGAATGAGAAGGATAAAAGACTTAGGACTCAGGGAATTTTATCTCAGTGCCAAGACTTTAAAACTGGGAGTAAATACTCCTTCTTTATTACCTGGGTCTGATAATTCGTCTACAGGAACACTTTCTAGAGGTTGGTGTGGTACTGTGGGAGGAATAGACTTTGGAGTGAAATCCATGTTGAAATCCGAAGTCACTTACCTTCTCTGACCTTCAGTTTCCTCATTTGTAAAATGACCATGATCAACACCATCTCGAAGAGTTGTCGTGACAACACAGCATCTACTTCCTGTTGTATATTTCCCCTTTCCTCTTGTGGAGACAGAATTTTCCACTTCATTTTACTCTATAATTATGTAATCCCATTTAAAAATCACCCCTAGACTTTCAATTCCACAAGGCAGGGACCATATCTTGTTTTCCACTGTGGCTGTTCTCTGGCTCCACATGTGGCACAAGGAAGGCCCTCCTTTTTGTTCTAGCTGCATATGACAGCCTTGCCAGAGGGCAAAGGTAACCACCCAGTTAGTTTATATTTAACAAAACAAGGCTTGTTGTAGAGGAGAAAGTGCTAGGAAAAGAAATAAAGAGTATTCTTAACTTGTTGTGAGAGTATATCACTTTGCAAGATTTGACTGTAAATGTTCACTGTGAAAATAATCTTCAAATTATTTTAGCCAGCCAAAGGCTCTAGCAAATTATTTTTCACAAACCAGTAACTATACATTTGCATGTATTTTAACTGTGCGTCTTAGTCTTTAAGGAGATTGATGTTTTAGAACATTTAAAAGTAAGTTTTTACTCTCACAAAGAAACTTACAAAATGCAAGTGATTTGAAAGTAGGAGGCATGCTGACAACTAGTGGTAGAAAGGTAACCACTGTTCCATTTTCTCCCAAGTTTGATGACCAGGATTTCTTCTCGGGGGTTGAATCCTGGCGTGGTGCCAAACAAGGGTTTACACTCTCAGAGCCTGTATAAAATAGGAGTATGGCAAAGATTCACTCAGAAGGAAACCATTAATCCATGAGAGTGGACAGGAAAACAGGATCTTGTGAACTGGGTCACCCTCCCCCTCCATGTGCTCTTGGACAGCTTGTCAGGGAGTCAAAGAAAAGTAATGGAAGAAGAAGCAGAAAGGGCCAATAAGGACATTGGTAGAAAATAACAAGAAAGACACTGAACAGATACGGTGGCAGGAGTTTGAACAGTGAAGGCTAAAATGCAGGCATTCAAAGGTTTGTAATTCAGCCTGTAGCAGCAAGTAGAATATGCATAAAATGTACTTTTTATGTAGAGCAGTGGTGGCATTGGATTCTGTCATGAAGAAAATCTGATTTTCATAGTCCTCTTTGGCTTTCCAGAGAAGTGAATGTGAACTCAGAATATTAGAAACACACACAGATAGGCCAATACTGAGAATGAGAATAAACTTGGATACAGACAGAATTCTGATACAGATATAATAATTTCACAATATCCAGGAGAGTGTCCCAACTCTTTATTTATTGTAAAATTCTTTTTGACTCTTAAAATTTCTTTAATTCAGGGCTTAGACATGCTTTATGTTCTGCTGAAATTTTTGCCGCAATGATATTTACCTTATCTTTACATTTTCAACAATGTCTAGCAATGTGCTTTTTTGCACATAGAAGATACTTAATAAATATTTGTTAAATAAATGAATAAATGATCGATATTTGTTGCATTAGGATTTGATCTGTGTTTCAAGATAATTTTTTAAATATTTTTCTCCATTTTCCTGTGTTAGCCTTATTATCTTTCATTCACACCGCAAAGATGCCAGCACAACTTCTGAAAATAGACATCAAATATTTGTTGTATGTGTTCAAATGTGAATATACCTGCACATCCACATGGACTGTATATAGAGTGGCACTTTCTTGGTCTTTCTAAGAACATCTCATGATAGGGGGAAGAGTACCTGTACACTGCCCACTATACACAGAAACCTGGTAAGAGTACACAGATACAGGGGGCTGAATGAGGTGGAAAAATAGCAGATGATAAAGGTATCATGAATTGAATGACTCCAATTTTGCTTGCTTTCATGATTTCTATTTATATTCTTGAGGCTACACTTACAAGCAGGAAGGGAGGTAGAAAGCTAGATCTCCCTAAAGGGAAGGAATGCTTAGCTTTTATTATAAGTTGAGAACACTGGGATTTCTCAAGTTTCTATTATGAGTGATGAAACTTTTTAGTATTGGCAAGAAAAGAGTTTGGAAATGTACAACAAATAAAAAGTTGTGAGGATGGGATATAACTCAGAAGAAACCCAGAGAGAATCCTTGAGAGGACTCCTGTTTCCCCTATATCAGACAGCTTAGTTTTGCTATCTGTCTGGGATACACAGAGGTGTCATCCAGAAATGTTCACCCAGGACCAATGGGTTTTATCTAGTCTGCATCTCACAGATTTCAGCTAACTGTATAATCATGGTTCTGTTAGGAAACCTGACATATTGTTTAATACTATTTGGCTAAGACTAACCTTTTACGATGAAACAACAGTGCATTCACACACACACACAGGTCATTTTTGTTTGTTTTTGAAGGGAAAGAAGATAATGAATAGTTTATAACTAGTTACACTTCAAATAACATCTTTCACTATTTATCTTCTTGGATTTAACTACTTGTTCCCTAAATAATGTAATTTTTGACTTAATTTTTCCCCAAACCAATTTGTATATACAGGTATAACAACACAAGTCTAAATACAATAGTAAATACTATTTAATGCTATAAGTACTATAAAGTACTATTTTCATCTTCCATTTCTAAACCATCTAAATTCTAGTTTTCTGATTAGCATCTACAGATGACAAACAATATCTCTGTAAGTCCATCTGGTCAGCAAAGTATCTCTTAATTTTTTACCAAAATTTTAATTATCAGAGTATCAAGAATTAGGACTAGAGTTCTAACAGACTCTGCCCTTACTTCTGCTCACAGATTTACTGTACACATCTGAAGGAATCTATGGTAAACATCAAGTCAGATATGAATTTGTAAAATATTCTGAGCCCTAGGTAGTCTATCAGACAAAGGAGCTTGGGGAATAATACTTTGAACAGGTGGGACACTCTACTGAGAAGATTGAGCTTGAATAAATGTAACTTCTACATTAAAAGAGTCAAGTATTTGGGGGAAATGAAAAGCAAAGTAACTCAAATTTATGCAAATTCAAGAAAGGAGAAAGAACAGACAAACTGATACCCTAAAGATAAGAGAAGGGGCAAAATGAATGATTTTGCATGAATTCTTGGCATTTAGAAAGAGTTGCAATATAGAAAATTAGGGAAAAAAAGGCTGATTTTGGTAGATCACCAGAAAATTCATTTAGTAAGGGAATACCTTGTATGAAATTCATGAAACCTTCTCTGTTGGACATATTTTCACCTAACCTGGAAGAAAATCTTCTGAATGATGACCAATGGAAACGTCAGTGATATTATCAATCAGTTTAGGGATGGAGTCTAGGATTGGAGGCATGTTAAACTACCTTATAGTTCCCAGCTCAGCGAATTGCAATTGTATACGTCTCAGTTTGTGATTAAGATGTCTCTAAGATGATATTTCTCATTAGTTTTATCAAATCTAACTGATTGGGATAGATTTGCAAAAGAACATAAATGAGAAATCTTGCATTTGTGAAATCTGGTTGTGATAAGTATCCCTGGATGTGACTGTCCCTGGAGACTTGGTACAGTAGAGAGTTTTTCGATAGGAAAAGCTTTTGGAAGCATGTATGAATCTGGGAAACCATATGATATACCACTGTGTGGGATGATAGAGTGAGCTCTGTCTACACAGGCTGACAACATACCAGAGCATGGCAGGACAGTGTGATCTGACTCCACGGGACTCTATGACCACATCTCTGCCTTGTCCTCTTCTAATGGACTATTTGTGTTCCTGGGTGTTATTTGTCTTTTTATTTACCATTATCCACAATTCCATTTTCTTTTTTTCTCATAATGTTTTTGAGGTAATCTAATGCTTGAATTAAAGGGTTATGAATCTTAAAATGTTATCTAGGAAAAACCTTAATGGCAAAAACCTAGCTTGTGAGAAGCATTATAAAGAATATGTATTTTTACCTCTTTCCACTTCAGTGTCAGGACATTCTCAATTAAGCATTACAAATATTAATCAAGATTATTTAAAAGGCAATCCGAAGAATGGGTTAAGTTTAATAGGGAAATGACACCTCAATCCATTCCTAAGTATGTGTGGAAGCCTGCACTTTCTCCTTATGACCTCCAGGTGGTGCTGTTTACCCAGACATGGAAAGCAGGAGCCCAGCCCCATTTCTTTCTCTTAGGTTTGCAGTGGGGCTTTCATATTTTCAAAATATTTTCTGTTTCTACAGATGTATTCTTTTAAATGGCCAATAAAATTTTATAACCACTATTTGAAAAATTGCAAGATTATTGTGATTTGTGCTTCCTGGCCAAGAATATACCTTTATGTCTGTACATACCTGGAGTCAAGTGTTTATGTTTGTTCATTGGTCCCATTCTTCTATGCTTCCTTCCCTCTTAGCACACAGGCTTAGACACAGATGTTTGGGCTGTGGACAGAACTTGTCCAAGGACCTTTAAATACTTATGTAATTTTAAAATATATTTCTAGTTCAGCTACGGCAGCTGAACCCCGTAGGCTTCTGAATGAAGAATACCATCTTTACAGGAATGCTTTTATCCCCAAGGCCCGTGAACATTCCTAGCAGACTTGACCTGATATTTTGGCAGGGGGATGGTTGTCAGACACCAGAAATGTTTTGATGTTTTGAGGTCACCAATACAGTGACACACCACAATCCAGCCCAAATTCCTCAGAAAACTGATCCTAGAGAAAAACTAAAAGGAAAGCATTGACAATTTCTTTCTCATTTTGATAGACTTCATGGCTAGGAATAGTGGAAATCCCATCACAGCAAAGATGAAACTAGAATCAGTGTGCGGTGGGATCAATTTCATCATCGATAAAGTTTGGAACTTTTAATATTGGCTTTTTACAGAATAACAAACTAACATGCCTTTCTTGCCCCTTTTTTCTCCTTTTCTTTCCTCTCACAAGGGATTTGTAAACAAACTGGATGAATTCATTCAATGGTTAAATGAAGCCATGGGAACTACAGAGAATTGGACTCCCCCTAAAGCAGAGATGGATGGCCTTAAACTGTATCTGGAGACACACTTGGTAGGCGAGGTTATGTTGTTCTTGCTGTCAATAATCAAAGGATTTAATGTACTGCTTGTTTGTTTATGGGGAATATCAATTTTATTTATCAAAGGTTACTATATGCCTTTGAAACCAAGTTTTAATGGGTTACAGAAGCTGAAAATTTACAGGCATTTCAAGTAATACTGTGAAATCTAAATCCTCTGTATTTCAAACTACCTTTTCAAAGCTTTTTCTGGAAGGATAAGTAATTATTTAAAAATACCTTAGAAATAGAAAATTTTATTAGGTCCTTGTTCTCTAAAGCAACTGAAGGTTTTCCCTTTCTTAAAAGCAAACAAATAAAAGAGATAATTTTGATGATCATTCTAAGCTTCCTAGAATTCTTATAAAATTAATTAACCTCTCATTATCAAGAGGGTCTACATTATCTGTTCTATATTGGGTTATTTGAATAAAATATTTTAAATGATCTCCATCATTTTTGCTGCTATATGAGTTTTTCAGCATGTAATTAATACAACTGTCATTGCACTCATTCCTGTGCATAGAGAAAACCATGGAGGAGAAATGGAAAACACTCAGATGAATTTGCTTCTGAATATGTTAAAAGCAAGAATTATAGACTGGGGGACATTCAGTGAACCTCATGAGGTTTTTACTGAATGCTTCAAATGGCCGATATCAATTATGAAGGGGTGGAAACCAAGTAGTGGAGTGTGATAAAGCATGAAGAAAAAGCACGTGTCATAGGAAATGAAAATTCAAGCTTTAAGGATCTCATCTTTATTCCTTTCACTGATAGCATAAAATTGACAAAGGCAATGAACATGAATCCTTGGGTACCCAACTGTGGGGTTGATTTTCTGCCCCTCTTACACACTCAGAATTTGGATTGAATAAACATTATGTGGGAGTCCTACATGTATGCGAGCTCGCAGGCTTCCAGAACTGTTGTTCTCTGTGACGTTAAGTGAGAGAGAGCGAAGGGAGAGATGGAGAGGGAGAAAAGAGGAGAAAGAATGTTTCAGTTTTTGGGTGTTTGTGTTTTGCATCATGTTTTATAAGAGAAAAACAGGCTCAAAATCCTACTGCTTCATGGAAATAGCCTTGGAGATGATAAAGAATGACAAAACTGTGTGGTCTTAGAGGATGAGTGTGTTGCTTCCCTTTTTGGAGACCTGAGTTGATGATGTGTAAAAATGCCAGTGACCCTAACCACCTCTCTTGTACTTGGGTTTTTACATACTGTCCTTAGTACTCATTTCCCTGTTGAGTAGAGTTTCAATTTTTTTTTTAAGGAGGGCATTTCATAATAGCAAGATAAAGATATTCACTGCTTTATAATGTAAATTGTATTAATTAGAATGTCAACTTTTCACTGGCATTGTTCTGACAGAAATTCTAATCTGTGTTTAAACAGGAGTATATGAACTTTATTTCACATTAAGTGTGCTGTCTTAATTTCTCTTGACTTAGTATTTTATGGAAAACACACATTTAGTTTTAAGGTCCCAGAGGGCACAAGGGCATAAAGAGCGCTTTAACTCTAGATTATTTATTGAAAGCCAGGCTAGGAGAGTATGAACCCAAGGTTCCTTTTCCCCTTTGGAGGTTGAGTGATATGGCCCCTTTATAACCAATGAGCACTCTCTTTCTCAAATACGGTATTACAGGTTCTTACTTGGCATCCTTACATTGGCCTCTACCTCATTTTAGCCCAATGCAGTTCACTAGAGTTTTTTATGATGATGGAATATTCTAAATTGCTGTGTCCTATATGGGGGCCACAAACTACATGTATCTATTGTGCATTTGAAATGTGGCTAATGCAACTGAAGAAGTGAATTTTTAATTTTAATTGACTTATATTTAAATTTAAATTGCCACATGTGACTAGTGACTTCTGTATTCTCTCTAACCTCACAAACTGCAGAGCTTTTTGCAGGTGACCATAATGAACTGCAATATCTGTACCTGATTCGTATTGACATTTTCATCCCAAAATGTGGAAGTCATTATCCATTTTGCTGTAGGTCACCAGTATAAAGATCCACAGCAAAGAGTCCTTCCTAAGACTTTTATTTCTTAAAGAATAGTCTTGTTTCTGCCTAATGATCAACACTTTCTTGGATGAGTTTTCTCTACTGTCCCATGTCTGATTATATTGATTGGAACAGAGCTATCACAGGAACATCTTCCTTATTTCTGCTTTGCAAATAGTGAGGGACTTTGATCTCCAGACCTGTTTAGTGAATGTTAAATTACAGACTCAAGTTTCACTTCCAAAATAACGAATAATAATGTCTAACAGTTACTGAAGACCTAACGTGTGTAGATTGCCACTGAGCGATATTCTTAAAGCACAATCAAGAGTCACTGTTCTTCTGCATGCTTTGTCTGTTACTTTAGATACAGCCTGTGGCTCAAATGTCTTTCAAGCAAATTCTTGGTTTTTCTGTTTCCATATGAGTCTATATTGTCCTTCTGATCAGTATTGTCATTTTTTATTGTATTTCTTTACTGTCATGCTGAGTTAATATTGTTATTCTTTTCAATCTTCCCATAAAAGAAAATATATGAGTAAGCCTAGAGATTTATATTTCTTAGTTAACCCTGCACAAATCATTATTGCTTTTTAATGAGGTGGCAAGTGGTATTTGCAAGATTGTCCAGTAGTAGAGGTAGCTACATGAGTTTCTTTAAACATCTCTCTAGATTTTATAATTTGACATTAAATCGACAGATGTGCAAGCCTGTAGGGTCTGAGTCTCCCCTGGGTTAATAATGTGTTAGACTAGCTGGCACCCTCCAATATTTATTATGAATAAAAATATAAAAATAATACCAAAAGTTGTATGTTCATATTTTGATACTTAATTCAATTATTTTCCATGATGGTAACTAAGGGTTTTCACCAACACAAATCAATTAAAGCTTTATAATACCTTTATGAGAGATATGAAGGAGCTTTATTTTAACTGTAAGAAGCACTGTGAAATTGCGATGATACATCAATGATTTTCCTTGATAATTAATCATCTGCTTGCAACCTGGCTGCTCCTTTCAAAAATACAATTCCTATCTTGCTAGAAAATGACATTTTCAGGAAAATGTCATTCTGGAAAGGTATTTTGCAAGTATTGAATATTCCCTCTTTGAAAACCACTTGTAAGATAGAATTGTATAGGTGTGTTCTTGGACAGACTTTTCTCTCTCCCTTCTCTCAGCTCTGTCTTCTTCCTACCACAAAACAAAGCAAACAACAACAGCAAAAACCAAAAAGCTTTATTGAGGTATAATTGACATGCAATAAATAGCACATTTTAAAGTATAGTGGTCCCTCTTATTCGAGGTGGTTATGTACCAAGCCCCACAGTGGATGCCTAAAACCTCGGATAGTACCAAACCCCATGTATACTGTGTTTTTGGTTTGGTAACCCAGATGACCACTAAGTGACTAATGGGCAAGTAGCATATACAGCATGGAGACGCTGTACAGAGGGATGATTCACGCTCCGGGTGGGACACAGCCGGATGGTGTAAGATTTCACTACACAACTCAGAATGGCATGCAATTTAAAACTTAATGAAATGTTCATGTCTGGAGCTTTGTATTTATATTTTCAGACCATGGTTAACCACAGGTAACTGAAACTGAAGAAAGCAAAACCATGCATAAAGGGAACTACTGTATACAATTTTATAAGTTTTGACAATCTGACAAATATATACACCCATGAAACAATCACTGTAATTAAGAGAGTGAACATACTTACACCTAAAACGTTCTTCATGACACTTGGTAATTCTTTCCTCTTACCCCTGGCCTCTCCTCCATCCCTAAGCAATCATTGATCTGCGTTATGACACTATTAGGTTAGTTTGCATTTCCTAGAATTGTATATAAATTGAATAAAACAATATGTACTTTTTTTCAGTTTGTCTTCTTTCATTCAGCATACTTATTTTGGGGTATGTTATGTTGTTGTGTGTATCAATTATTCATTCCTTTGTATTGATGAGAATTAGTCTATTGTATGGATATACCACAAGTTGTTCTATCCATTGACCTGTTGATGGACATTTAAGCTGTTTTCCCCATTATAATTATTATTATTATTTTTATTTATTTATTTTTTTGCTGCCTAATGAAACAGAGTTACCAAAAGCTGTATTTGAGTAGAAGCATAATAGAAACATACTAAATAACTATCATAAATAGTTCTTGGGTAACTAATTCCCACCCACCCATTAAGAGAATTTATATATAGTATCTTTAGAGTTAGAATGCCTAAGAGTAAAGCAGCAGAGCAGGTCAGCATTTCCCCCTCTAAAGATATTTCATATCTATTTGCTCCTGAAACAGTAACTCTGATCTCTCAAGTTGTTATGAATACCTAATTCATCAAATGTAGTCATTCACAGGAAACAAAGCAGCACTTCCTTTATGTGGAACCAATCAGCATATTCAGTAGGAATAAGTGAAATCAAACCAATACCAGACAGCTGTGCAAGATTTAGGAAGAATAATCAACCACAAAGGGCTGGCTTAAACTTAGGAAATATAGTTGCATAGACAGCAGCACCATGTTATTTTGGACACACATTAACCAACCACATTGAAATAGCCTTGGAGAAACAAGATTCTTAATTCAATTTGATAAATGAGGAATATGGGGGGAAATGGTGACTGTAAACTAAATATATAACACAACTGTGAGTGTGAGTGCCAGGTGGTTATTTAGGTGCTAGGAATACACCATGAATGAGCTTGGTTGCTTGCTTTCAGGGATTTTCAGTCTAAGAGAGGTAATGATAGATTATATGTAGTCATCTATAGACCCATAAATGACTAATGATTTTGATCAGTAAACTTCTTGTAGGATAAACAAAGTATTCTTAGGAGTGCAGAGAACATTTTTATTGGTCTTTCTGGAGGTAGGGAACATTCAAAGAGGTAATTTGACATAGGCCTCAAAGGCCCTATGTAATTTTGTTAGGGAAGGGAGGAGGTAAGATGGGAGGAAACTTTATAAGCATGGTAAGAGAGGTATGGTGAGCTATGTGGTGTAGCTGAGACTAGGTTGGAGTCTCACAGTTTGAGATTGGGTGGTAAAGAAGGTTGAATGTCTTTTTAATAGATTAAACTTTTCTCTGAGGGCAATGGGGACTCATTGAAGGTTTGTTTTTTTTGTTGTTGTTTTTGAACAGGAGAATAACATTAATCAACCATAAATTTGATGGGAGTAGGGTTAGCTTGCATAGATTAACTGGATGAGGTTCATGGCTTAGTTGAGAGAACAGCTCTGCGTGTGAAGGAAAATGGATTTAGGTATAATATTTGAAGGATATGCTGGTATGGGCAAGCTTTTATTAATTTTGTGAATTGTGTTTAAATTAAAAGATTAAAGGCAGTAAAAAGTTAAAGTCAACAGTAAATCCCCTTTTTACTCATGTTCCCATTGGTTCTCCTCCTTCGAGGCAACCAATGTTTCTTATTTCTTTAGGTCATTTCCGATTTATTTCAGGTATTTAAAAACAGGCTGAGGGAGGTGGCTAATGCCTGTAATCCCAGCAGGATTTGGGAGGCCAAGGCAGGCAGATAAATTATGCGAGGCCAGGAGTTTGAGACTAACCTGGCCAATATGGTGAAACCTCGTCTCCACTCAAAACACAAAAATTAGCCAGGTATAATGGTGCATATCTGTAATCCCAGCTACTCAGGAGGCTGAGGCATGAAAATTTCTTGAACCTGGGAGGCAGAGGTTGCAGTGAGCTGAGATTGTGTCACTGTACTCCAGCCTGGGCGACTGAGCGAGATTGTCTCAAAAAACACAAACAAATCTATCTATGTATTTAACTTTGTTCCTGTAGTTTCTATTAGTAGTAATTCAAAATCAATAGAGCTACTTCATCCTTTTGGCTGGCTGTACAGTATTCCACTTATAAATAAGCTGTAATTTACATAACCAGTTCTTTATGATGGAAATTTAGTTTGTTCACAGTCTTTTTCTATTATAATTGATATTTTAATGCATATTCTTGGAAATTCATCATGTTGGATAATATAAGTATATCCTTAGAATAAATACCTTACATATGAAATTTCTGGATCAAGGTTAAGCACATTTAAAATTTTAGTGCATTACCAAACTGTCCTTCATAGAGATTTTACCAGTTTATACTCAATAATGCATGAGAATGCCTATTTCTGCACATTCTTGCTATCAGAGTATGTTACCACATTTGTTGAACTTTGTCCCTCTGATAGTTAAAGATGGCATCTTACTGTAGTTGTTTGTATTTCTTGTATTTTAAGTGGCATTGAATATCTCTCCATGTTTTTAGGAGTCATCTGTATTTCCTTTTTGAGAACTATCTTCTCATATTCTTAGCCTGTTTTTCTGTTGGCCATTTTTTTTTTCGCTTCAGGATTTTTATATTGAGAAAATTAGTCTTTTTTCTGTGAAAGGGAAATTTTTAAAAAGTATTCTGGGGTTCTGTCCTAAAAGCATATGGTTATCTCAACAGTTTGAGGAATCGAGGGTTAGGCAGACATGGAGGGCCAGGCTAATAAGCATGTAACAGGTTTCCACTGGTGGCAAAAGCATGTTTAGATTCCAGTTCTGGAAAGATCAGTATGTTCTAAGGTGTTTGCTTACTTAGACTTGGAAGGAACAAGCTAAAGGTCAAGGTAGCTATAATCGAATGAGTGGATGAAAAGATGGAATAATGGGAGAAATGGTGGATCAGGGTTAGGTGGGGGTAGGTAAGAATAGAGAAAAGGGAATAAATTCAAGAAAGAGGAACAGTTTAGAGAGACATGTCAACAGTTCTCTTTTTGAGGCTCACTCTTTTCTAGTCAGAAATCTCATGACCAACTTATTTTGTCTGTCCAAGTTTCCCCTAAGGCTATAGCACAGGACAGCCCACTGCTCTACAGCTGGGCAAGAGTTGAGTGTAGTGAAGGATGCAGGAATTGCTGAGAGCTTCTCTATCTTTTTATGGAGCAGGACCAAGATCCTAGGACCATTCTAGGAGTGTGTGAAACCAGGAAACCTTACATTATAAGTAGCATTTACATGGAAAAGAGGGAGCAAGTGTGTTACATGTACAGTGAGTATCAGGGGTATGTGCTAAAGGTAGAATGAACTGTCTTTCATATGACTTATATAATTATGGAACTTTACTTAGAGAAAAACGTTAAATTATACTCACTGAAAAAAATTTCAAATTGTGTTAAACAGCATAAAATTAAAAGTAAAAAGTCTTATCCTCCCTTGGATAACAAATGTAAATAGTTCTATATATTTTTTAACCTTTTTATGGAAAAATGCATATACTTTAAGAATTATTTAATTCATATTATACAAGCTGTTCAACAACTTGCTTTTTGTATCTAAATATATTGTAGATATACTTCTATCAGTATATGAAGATCTATTGCACATTTTAGCAGCTCCTTAATATTTTTGTGGCTATTCCATAATTTATTTAATCATTTATATGATGATGGGCATTTAAACTGCCTTCTTATTTATGCTTTTGCAAATAATGCTCAATGAACTTTATTTTAGTATCGATTGAGAGTCTCCTCCTTGTCCCATTAGTGTCTGCCTACAACAGCAACTCAGAGACTCTATGTAATAAGTCTGTCACAATCCAGGGACAGCTTTTTCTCTAAGTCCTAAAAAATGAGTGGGGTTTGTGTGTGTATGAGTTTTCAGGCCATGTTTATAGCAGTAGGCTTTTAAAACAACTTCCTGAACTTTGTTGTTCCCTTTTACGATTGGTGCCTGCAATTTTAGGTGTCTGCCACATGGTGGCACAGGAACACCAAATTCCTCCAGACAGTGCTTACAGTCTTAGTATCCAGGAAGGGTTTGAAATGTTTCCTTATTGTGTCATCATACTAAATACGTATAAAAACAGATTAAATTTAATTATAAAGTGTCTAGCTAACAAATTCTCAAAAATATATATACATGTATTTATCATCTGTATTTCTTTAGATTTTCATGTTATATCATATTTCCGATTAAATAGCTTTCATTTGTCTCATAAGAAAAACTAGTATACTTCTTTTTTAAAAATATATATATATATATATATATATTTTATTGCACTTTAGGTTCTGGGGTATGTGTGCAGAACATGCAGGGTTGTTGCATAGGTACATACATGGCAATGTGGTTTGCTGCCTCCATCCCCCTGTCACCTATATCTGGCATTTCTCCCCATGTTATCCTTCCCCAACCTCCTTACCCCTCGCTGTCCCTCCTCTATTCCCCTCCAACAGACCCCAGTGTGTGATGCTCCCCTCCCTGTGTCCATGTGTTCTTATTGTTCAGCACCCGCCTGTGGGTGAGAACATGTGCTGTTTGATTTTCTGTTCTTGTGTCAGTTTGCTGAGAATGATGGAAAAACCAGTATACTTCTTACAGAGTTTTTAGTCATACAATACAATTTCCCCAAATACTTGCAGCTGTGTTTCTCTTGCTTGTCCTCCTGTCCATACTTCTGCCCCATTTCTCATTGCTTGAAATTAAGAGATGACAGGGTTTTCTTTTTCTCCCTTCCTGGTGCCCATCTCTCCCAGCCTCTCCATAGGCAGCTATGGCCCCAGCAAGTTAAGCTTTACAAGACCAGCAGCTGACATTTATTTGGCTGTGCTGCCCAGCTAATGGGAGCAGTGGGTCAAACTTCAAAAGCATGAGCTGTGAGAGTTTGGTTGGCCTGCCCCACCTGCCTCAGCCTTGATGAGCAGGCTGGTGGCCGTATAGGGGCTTTGAAGTCCCATTTGCTTGTCCCCCTTGATTCCCACCAGTTTAAGGGTAGTCGCAGAGAGTTTAGTGGGAAGTGGCAACATTACTTCTCTTTGGGGGACTTGAAATACCATTCAACTCCCAGCCTTGAGTTTCTTCCTTTGGTAGCACAGGGTTGGAAGGGTCTTTCAGAGATTTTAGCATGCAGGCATTTTGAGGTTGGCATGTGGGAACAGTAAGGTAGGAGGCTCATTTTGGACGTACAAAAGTCTTGGACTATATTCCTTTACTTATGTAACTCTGATTTTGTGCATCTGGGAGACAAATAATGTTGTCTTCCCTTTTCAGTTAAATAGAATTCCTGCACTGTTTAAAGCATCTGGGAATGTACTTTTGCCTGACTTAGTTTAAGGACTCTTGGGCCATGATATCCAGCAGTTATTGTTTCGAAAATTGTTAGTGCCCAGACATTTTACTAATTTATTACTTTATTTTTCTTTTTAGGAAATAATTAGAATGCCAGGGAAACACTGCATTTATATTAAGTGGTTCCTATTTAGGGCGGTGTAATACTGAAGAGAAATTTTACAGACAAGCCTTACATTATGAGGGTCCACGTCCAGGCTGAGGGACACTGTGTGTGGATGAGACTCACATGAGCTGGGGTGTGGTCACCCACCATCTCTCTCCATGTGTAGATTCATAAGCTTATCCTACTTCTCCACTGCAGTACATGGAATTTTGGAATCTTGAAATAAT
This sequence comes from Cebus imitator, assembly GCF_001604975.1. Taxonomy (NCBI): domain Eukaryota; kingdom Metazoa; phylum Chordata; class Mammalia; order Primates; family Cebidae; genus Cebus; species Cebus imitator. The sequence continues at coordinate 112,204 of NW_016107359.1, forward strand.
TCAGCTGATACAAATAACATGAAGTTAAAGTTCCAGACCTTTACATTAGCCAGAAAAATGCCTGATCTATTTCCATAAGGTTGTTGTGAAGATGAAATAAACATATTTTATGTGAGGATGAGGATGCTTTTATCATCTGGGGGAATTTGTGCACATCTTCCTTGGAGACCTGAGAGCGTTTGGTTTGAGAAGCTTCGTTGTTCTTGGAAAAGTTGAAATTCTCCCTGCCCACCCTCCCCTCAGCTGTTCTCTTGATGCTGTAACCTACTTGAGAGAAGGCTTTTGTCTCTTTAGTGTCTCCCACAACTCCTAGCCTTGCACATGCATGATAGATATTAAAAATATCTGCTAAATGAATGAGTGAGCATTTATAAAAGCAGTGTTAGAATCATTGTGGGCAACAGATTCTAACTCATGTTCTAAATCTTCAAGCAATAACTGAGCATGTCTGCAAGTTATTTCCTCTATGACTTGCCAATCAAAATGGACTCATCACAGGGCTTTCTAGGTTTTGTCTGGTATATTTGTGACAAAAAAAACATCTATAGAGGGAAAAAATTGCAATGTTTTCTTCTGTTTCAGGATGCAATTCATCCTGAAACAGAAGAAAACATTGCTATTTTTTTGTCCAAAAAAACAATCAAACAAACAAACAAACAACATGAGGAAAATTAAAATGTAAACTCAGATATTTAAAAGTTATTGTTTTAATTTCACAGGTTAATGTTACTGTTTCAAAATATGAAGACAGTATGGCTAGACAGGATGTTAATGACTTGACATTACAAAATTTATTAAATTTATTTTTAAAGTGGTTTGGTTCCCCCTCTCAAATGCATGAAGCATGTGGGAGTTGGAATAGATCTGCCCCAGGCTGCCAAACAAATTTTTAATGGAACTGGAGTCCTTCAGGGATTGTCCTAAATCCACATAATATTCTTAAGTCCTGGTGTTTGCACTGGGACCTGTATATTAGCAGATGTACGTGTGAATAATATGCTTATATCAATCCATCACTCTCGTGACTCCACATCTGTAGGGGCTGCTGCACATCAATTATTCTACCTCAGGGGGTAGAGAAATATTTGGGCCAGCATTGACCTCCTTTTCAATCAGGGCCTTTAAGCAGTGTGTTCTGGAAGTCAAATGGTCCCTTTAGACAGAACCTCTGTTTGGGAATCCATTTGGCCTAATGTGGCCATGCTGGGAAGTGAATGTGATAACCTGTGTCAGGTGTGGAGATGGCATCCAGAGAAGCAAATGAAAATTCTGTCACTCAGAGCCGTCATCAACATCCAGGATCTCTTCCATCTATCTAATTCTTGTATAACATATTAGCCATTCTATCAGAAAAGAATGTCAGCCTCAGTAAGATGCATCTACTTTGCACCCCCCAAAAAAAACCCCAACTGTTTGTTTGAAATAAATTGTAACTTGTTTGAAGAGCTAAATTCACTTTCACATTCTTGGAAATATTTTTATTGTCTGAGGTTTCAGGAAGAAAGTCTCCTCAGGAAGAAAGAGGATTTTTGTCTTCATATCTCAGTGTTTTTTTTTTTTCAAAAGGAAAACAAAGATTTTATGATGCTTATCTTTTTGATCAAAAACTTGGAACTTCTTTCTCCAGAGTACAGAGTTCTTTTTTTTAAAAGCTTCTGTTATTATACCTAGAGGTGTGTTACAGATTGTCATAACTGATAAATCAATGACAAATGTAGCCACTTCATTTTGTTGGGGAAATAGACAATTGTGGTAGCGGCTGACCATTTATTTAATTATGTGGTAAGTACCACATGATGAGAGGGCAAAGTTAATTGATGATTTGGGCTATCTCAGCCAGGGTACAGTTTACATGGCAATTACGCTGGGATCATCTAAGTGTAATTGGTAAGTAATTTTGTAAGCAAAGGAACATGACAGCTCATTTACATGGTGTTCAATGAGTAAAATTTGGGGACATTTATCAACTACTTCCAAGTGAAGAGTGATTGTACCAGTATCTCCCAAAATGCCACAAGCTGTTTAAAAGCTACATAGGAGGTTTTTGGTACAAATCTACATGCATTCATTCCCCTGACCATTTGTTAGTTGTGTGTTGTGTGCCAGGTACTATCCTAGACACTGAGGATATAAAAAATGAATGAAAAAAGGAGTTCTACTCTCAAGGAACTCATGTATGCAAAGCAGACACATTAATAATTTTACCACAATATAGTAAGTAAAGGTTTGAGCTCGTGTAAGTACTATGGGTGCCAAGGGTAGAGAAACCAGTTGGGTGGAAGGTAGTCAGAGAGCTTGCTAGAGAAAGTCATACCTGACATGGATCTTAAAGGATGCACCGCGCTTTTCAAGGGGAAGAGTTTGCCAGGCAGAAGTGACAGCAAGAGTAGAATCTTGGAGAAGCAAGACAGCTGGTGTGAGCTGGAAACTTTAAGCAATCCAGGCACATTTCAAGGCAGATATGGGGCCTGTGAAGTTGAATTGGCTGGGATCTCAGAGGGACCTGCAGGTCGTGCTTGGGGGCCTGGATCTTATTCTGTATCCTGGCAAGCCATTAGATAGTCTAAAGAGGAAGAGGATCTTCATCAGAGTTGTTTTGTAGGAAGGTCATTTTGTATAATAAAACCACTTGCATTACTGCAATACACCAGGCCCTGTTGCACGTATATCAAGGCATTTTATCCTCACAGCAACCCCAAGAAGTAGACGTTAACATTTCCCCTCATTTATAGTTGAGGAAACTGAGTACACAGAGGTTGGCCAAAGCTACACAGTGGGTGAAGGAGGAGCCAGGATTTGAACCCAGGCTGTCCTGCTCCAGAGCCCTTGCTTGTCAATAGCCCTGTTTCACATCATGTCATAACTTCCTTGACACAGCTGACTGCAATTCTTTGTTTATATAGTGTCCCCCCACCACCCCTTCCCCCCAAGACACACACACAACTGTGAGCTCTGTGAGGGGAGGGACCATGTCTATCTTGTTTATAGCCATATTCTTTAAGCTTAAGACAGTGCCTGAACCTTCATAGGCATGCAACAAATAAGGAATAAGTCTAGTTTTGATGGCTGGGATTTGAGTTAACCTTACAAGGGATGATGATGAAATCCTGAATCTAAGGCAATGTTAGTCAATATGGAGAGGTGAAGAAGGGGAAATAAATGGTCAGGGCTTGCTGATTGATTGGACGTGTGGATTTTGTTGGAATATTCTCACAGTGCTTCTGCTTTCCAACCCATACACTGGAGGGATGACTTGGCAAAAGAATCTGAAGCAGTGGGAAGCTCACCCTGCTCTTCACAGAGCTCTTAAATTCCTGAGAAGAAATGTTGTGGACTCAGAATGACATGTTAGAATAGACTTCCCTTGAGATGGTTAAAAATAGAATGGACACATCTGCCTGGGACGGTTGAGAGACAGAGCTGCCCTTGGGTAGATGAGTGGTTAGATAGCCTTTGGGATTCTTCCCCTTCTGAAAATTCTCTGATTTAAAATAAATAAAAATTCTCCCAAGCTGCCTATGCTTAACTGCCTGTCTTAGAGAAGATAAAACTGAAGTATTCAAGGGTTGGAAAAGATTAAGTCCAAATGCCTGGATGATAAATAAGGAAACAGAATCCCTGATGGGTTAAATGACTCCTCCAAGAGCACACACTTGAGGCAAAAGGAGTACCCAATCACTGGCTTCTTAGGCTGGACTTGCCCTTCCCCATGTCTCATACAGCAGCATTTATGTTTTGGGGGGTCCTCTGTGGGCCGACCTGTGCTGGGTAGGAGCACAACAGCAAAGGAAGCCTGGCATCTTCCCTTCAGGAATTCAGAGTGCCTCAACAATAAAGGACACTTATCACCCTGGAAATGTCACAAAGTACCATCTATTACATACAATATTTGGAAAATAGAGAAAACGAATTTTAGAATCCATTATGATTTTTTGGCCTCACTCATTTCCTGGCACTGCTTTAATGCTTTACATTTATTAGCTCTAATTCTCACTGTTTCATTGCTTTATATTCATTATCTCTAATTCTTACGACAACCTAGAAGTTAGATAGTATTCTTTTCATTTTATATTTTAGAAAACTAAAGCACCTAGAACTTGTTCCATAAGATCAGACCATTGGTAACTCCAAGTCTAACCCTGTACAAATTATGTTAACATTTTGTTGTGTTTCTTTGCAGTCTTTTTCTATGTACTGAGACTATTTACTTATATACATGTAATTTTATCATAGATATAATTTGGAATCTTCATTTTTTTATAAAATATTTCATATATTTTTCATGTGATTGTGTAGTCTTTATTTTGATGGCTATCTAATGTCTTATCAAATTTTAGGGGGTTCTTAAATGTTTATTCATATAAATCTTCCAATTCTTGGCATATATGGCATTTTAAAGATATATTTTGAAGACTGGTACATCTGCCCATCCTCTATGCATGGCACTGTGGAGGGGAGAAGAGAAACAACACAGGGGATCATGGCTTTCTTTTCCCCAGGAGCCCCTCTGAGAATGGAGAGTGGTTCTGGGCACAGCTCAGAATGGAGCCTGGGCAGAGATGGCCTGAGGCAGATAGCAGGTGACTTTTCAAGCCTTGGCTTTTCTGATTGAACACACATTCTTCCTCCTGCCCTTGTAAAAAGACAAGTTTTCATTTTCTTAGGGTAGTAAAAATCTTTTATCTGAAGAAAAAGTGTCATCAAGTGTCTTATTCATCAGCATATATACCATCTCTTTAAAATGACAGTGGGAGTAAAAGTTCATCAGTTCAATATGTCTTTCACATTTGGAGACTCCTGACTAATAACCTCTGGTATTTATCATCAGAACAGCCAAAGAACTAAATTCTGGCACTTGCTTCTCTCACGCACTGAGAAAAACTTAAAAAGACAGAAGATTTTCTCCATTTTTCCTTCTATTCATTTAGAAGGAAAAGCATACCTTTTTTAATTAAAAAAAATATGAGCATGCAGAAACATCTGGCCTGTATTACCACAGCAGCTTCCTAAATGGCTTCCTCGTCTCCAGTCTGCCCTTTTAAAATCAACACTATTTGCAACAGCTAGAAATATTTCTAGATCACAGATTTGCACACACCACTCTCCCATGTCACTGGCATATTCTTCCCAGACTCTCTCATGGTTCTTGGGGTCAAGTCCTGTGTAGCCATAGCTGCTGTCTCTCCTGCTTGCTCCCTGCCCCAGCCACACCGAGTTATTTGTGGCTCCCTGCTTTGTGCTATAATATGGGAGTATCTTCAGACCCATGTACAAATCAGTTCCTTCTCTACAAGCTCCCTGCTGGGCTCTGCTGAACCTGGATCCCAGCATGGGCTCCCACAACCCCTATCCAGGACTTATACAGAATATAACTCTCTATCTTGTTTGCATTTTATTTCATTTTGTTTTAGAGAAAGTCTTGCCCTGTTGCCCAGGCTGGAGTGCAGTGGTATGATCATAGCTCACTGCAACCTTGAACTCCTGGCCTCAAGCAGTCTTCCCACCTTAGTTTCCTGAGGAGCCAGGACTACAGGTGTGTGCCACCACATGCAGCTAATTTAGCTTTGTTTTTGCTTGGCCAGCATAATACTTAAATAGGGCAAGGCATATCACTGTTTAGTTTGCACAAGGCTCCACCACTCTGTGTTATGCTCTAAACCCCAATGACACATTTGTTATATGCTGTGTCTTATAAAGCTACTTGTTTTCTTTTCTCCTTTATACAATGGAATATAAGCTCTTTGAGGACAAGGATTGTATATTGTTAACTTTTGTATCTATAAGCTTGACAAAGACTGCTCAATAAATATTTATTATATGAATTTATGCTTTATTAAAACAACAACAAAAAAAAAATTAGGCCAGAAAAGCCTCTAAACTCTTTTTGGCCTTTCTGCTTGTTCACAAACATCACAAGACTCATGGAACTCAGTGGACCTGGCAGAAACTAACAGTATTTCCATCAGGTGATTGAAAGTCTGTGTTCATGATTTGATACTGCTAAGATTGAACCACTCTGAACATTTGAGCCTTTGAATGTGCTTATGATCTTTCCTACTTTTTCTTGTACAGGGATATCTGTTTCCATCAAGGCATGTATTTCCTTGATTTTATGTACACATGACTATCAAACTTATGAGTGGAAAGGATTAGATGTATTATTTTATCTGCTTTGCAAGTCTGATCATGACCAAAGTACAGTTAGTGGAATACTCGAATTTGGTCCTGCCAATAAGCAGTACATCCAGATATATGCAAGCTGGTGATGCTAGTGGTTATAGTAATAGAAATGTCCATTGATGAATTTGATAATCCAGTGCTTGTTTCAGTCATTGGTTTTCTATTTCCTTAGTTATTCTCTTCTAGTCATTCAGCTACATGCTGCTTTAAAGATGCTAAAAAAGATCTGGTGTCATCCAGGACCCAGATTACTCGTATTTATGGAATTTCATATAATCAGTGCCATGGGACCATTGTACCTGCCTATGGCAATGTTCTCACCATAAATTTGTTCTCCAGAGAATGCTCTGCATTTTCAGGGAGTGCTATGGATATTGCAGAGGGACTGTACACTATAGGGCATTGCTGAAGAATGGAAATATGTTCAAGTATCAAGTTTAAGAAGAGAACAGTAACAAAAAAATAAAACCCTTTCATCTAAGCTTCTTTCCCTTGGGAAAGGTGGGGGCAAAATAGAGAAAGCTTATTATAGAATCCTTTAGCAGCCAGAAATTTCATTGACTATTTTGTTAACGTGCCTGCTAGTCTGCCTTCTCAGAGGTTCATTGTGAATTCCTTAGTTGATATTATTAATGGTTAATGGGTGCACCTGAAAATCAAGCAATATTGTACCATTCGGGTAATAGTTATGTTAAATGGTTCTTTTCTACAGTATCAAGCTTATCAGATTATCTTTTTCGTAATAATGAATACCTCATCTTTTCCAATTTCCTAATCAAATGCCTCCATGTCATCTTGAAGCAGAGCCAGTTCCAGCTGCATCTATTCTATACTCTTGGCTTCAATTATATCAAATTACTCAACCTACTGACAGTTCCTTGGATTCCCATTTGCTCTGAGACATAGGCCTCATGCACCTCTTTGGAAGCTCATGATTACCAACTATTCAAAACAAATCTATCATAAGTAAACAGTGACTCAAAGAGAGCCCTAGGCTAAATGTACAGTTATGAGGAAATTTCCAGAATAAGTTTCTTCCTAAATTTGTGCTCTTGGGTTGATCTTAGGTGCTATCTTTACCCTGTCTCTGCTCCCTAAAACACACATATATCTCATTCTCATATTGCTTCAGAGTTGAGGATTTCCGTGGCAATGGCAAAAAGTAAATGCAGCCATGTTTTGACTATAAAATAACAAACATTTAATTTTTCATAGCTAATACATAGTTTGGATTGATCAGAAGCATGAAGCTTCCCATACATTTCCATATTTTACTTTATTCAACCAAATACCTGTAGTTAAAATAGGACAGTACAAGAAATGGTGAACCGCCTTGGGGAAACCTGATATTGTCACTTTCTGTTATATTGGCTGCTGAAACTTTATTGTATCTTATGCCTCTAGTCAGATGAAATGATTCATCATTCTGGAGTCATCTTTTAATAATGACTTATAATTATAATGGCATATAATTCTTATCTTTATAATTCAAGGCTTCATCTGCACATCTCTCTCTCCTTCATTTCTAGGTTCTTTTGATCATTGTTTCAGTCTTCTGAACTTTAAAAAGATCCATTTTCTCTGCTAAGAAAAGGAGAGTTTAGACTCATCACTGACCACCCAGGATGACTCAGGCTATACGTCCTTCTCCTAGTAACATGTTCAGTTGCCTGTTGGTGCCAGAGGCCATGCTTTATACCCCCTAAATCTCTGTTGCCCAGCACAGTGTATAGAATGGACACAGTACATGGTTTCTAAGTGAATGAAAAAGTGAATACATGATTTCACAATTTATGATTTATTTACCTCTTTAATCCAAAATTATATTCTATCTGAAACTGTATCATTTCAAACTTCTATCAAATATTCTTCATACCAAGTACAGCGCAGTGCATACCTTCTCAATAAATGTTTAGTGAGAGCAAAACAAATATATTTTGGAGAAGGAGAAGCCAAAATTTGGCCACGCAGTATTTCAAAATCTATGCTTGTTCCAATTAGTCAGGTCAAGGAATGAATTTTCATCCCCCAAATTAACCACTGGTTCAATAGATTGGTTACTGTGATTACTTTCCACTAGACCTCCTGTGGTTGGAATGCCTTATGAGATTCCAGAAATGGAAAAATCTTTGGAAAGCCATCTATGTTTCTTGAAATATTTAAATGAAAGCCTTCCCCTTCAGAGTGTTATTGATCAAGTTCATCAGATATCCACGAAAATTTCTATCGAACAACTTGTATGTGACACGAATTGGAGATAAATGTAAAACTGGAAATTTTTCAAATTACTTATAATTTGGTAGTCAAGGATAGTAATAATGCAGCATATAGTATGATAAATTTTAAAATAGAAGCAGACATAAGGAGCATCGAGGGGGTAGTATTTAATTCCACATAAAGCATTAGGGAAGGCACCCTGAAAGAAATGGCTCTGAGTTAGATTTCAACCATGATAGGAGATTTTGTCTTTTGGATAACCATCAGGAGTGAAAAATGCCCCTGATTGTGCTTGAGGTATTCATTTATAAAGCAGTGTCATATTTTGGGGAATAAACTTTTAAAAAGCAAAGATCTGAAAGACATTTAACTCCTCAGTGCAGCACCTGAATCTGCCACTATATTCTTTGTTGTGCGATATCTGAGAAACAGAGTTGAACCAAACCCTACTGTATTAATGGATTTATATATGTGCACATAAGTGTAATATATTTTATGCTGCCAATTTTTTATGGTTTCATAAATAGTGCTATCACTAACATTTCTAAAAAATGAAGAAAAGAGCTCATATGTGCTAGTAGAAATTCAGTATATTTTATAGAACACTGCTATTCTTGATGTAGCCTATGGGATGTGACTTTTCATAAAAACCTAATGAATTTCTAGATTTGTCAGCTGTTTCTAAACAGATGCACTTAGCTAATCTAATGGAAACATTTTGAGCCCAGATCTCAAATATCAATAGCTTTTAGTATTGCAATTAGTTTGTCTATTGGGTAAATTGGGCTGTGTGGTTCTTGATAAAATGTAGCAAGTAATTTTATATGGATGTTTTACGTGTAACTGTCTTGCCAGGGTTTGATGCTCATATTTTTCCTTGCAGAGTTTTAAGTTGAATGTGGACAGTCACTGTGCTCTCAAGGAAGCTGTGGAGGAGGAAGGACATCAACTTCTTGAGCTTATTGCATCTCACAAAGCAGGTAAATCCTCCTGAAATATTGCAAGTCTTTATGTCTCCAGACTATTAAGAATGAAGAAGCATTGCTGTAAATTACTGCATATATTCACTTCCTTATGTATTATTAATATTTACATTATCAGATTGACCTTCAAGATTTATAAATGTTTCATATACTGCATACAATGCTGTGATACTTATAAGATGAAATACTGCCTCCAAATGGTCTGTTCATTTTATTTTGGACTTGCTGTTCACCTGAGTTTCAGTTGAAATTACATTCTTGAAAACTTCACATTGACATGCTTTTTGATGTAGGTGCTCTGGAAATAACATTAAGATAATGAATGAGAATTATATATATACAGTTATAATGCATACACATTAGGGTACTTATAGATGCCATTACAGATATAAGGCAAGCAGTCTAGATTATTTGCCTGCCGCTTCATACATGTGAACATTTTGCATGTTCTTTGCTGGTCTTTGCATTAGCAGAGTTTTTGGCCTTCAACCAGTTCTTAGCCCAGTATCATATATTTATAAGGAACAGATTATAAATAAAAAATAGTTTTGTCATTTGGCTATACTTATCCTGATAATAGAAGACCATAAGACAGGATGACTTACAGTTTGGCTCTAGGTTTGAGCTTAGCATAGATAAGTAGGAAAAAGATACTATTAATTGGATTTGCCAATGTTAAAGACTGTTGTCTTAATTCTGGCCTATTTACTGTATTTCTCATTGAATTGACTTTACCTACTTCCACATATATTTCTGATCATTATAAAGTCTCTAACAGATACAGAGTCTTTTATTTGGAATGTGAAGCAGTAATATTATTAATTTTTATGCAATGTGATTTTTGTTTCTCATGTATTTTTTAAATCAATATACTGAGTCTAAATCAATTTCCAAGCCAGTCATCTATGTGGTTAACACATTTTTACATCCTTATACCTCATTTCAAGAATTGCCTTTCTCTATTCTGAATGACAAATGCTGATATGGCAGGTGTTGTTAATGGTCATTTAAAAATATTTATATTGTTTAAAACAGCCATCTAATTTACTAAACAAAAATAATGAGTAAAGATTCATTCAGGTCCACAACTTCTGCTTTCCCCTTCTTTTGGAAAAGGACTGAAGGACATGCTGCGGATGATTGCAAGTCAATGGAAGGAACTGCAGAGGCAAATCAAACGGCAACACAGCTGGATTCTCAGGGCTCTGGATACCATCAAAGCCGAGATACTGGCTACTGATGTGTCTGTGGAGGATGAGGAAGGGACTGGAAGCCCCAAGGTAAGTGGCTTGAAGTTTGCCTTATTTCCTCTTATTTCTGTCTTCTTTTGAACTAGGCACCACTGAAGTTTTCTTTCCAACCCTAAGGCTTTTCGTTTCTACTGGGTAAACTTTATCTATCTCTCTCTATATATAAACAAAATGAAATGGCTTAGTTTAAAACAATAAAGCCTTCAACTTTCAAGTTTTCTAGGAAGAGGTCTTTTTTTGAAAAGTGGCAGGGTAGGTGGGGGACTGTACTTTAGGGGTGAGAGAAAGAGGGACATAAAACATTTAGCAAACAAAACATAAAGCATCTTTAACATGAATAATCAGAATGGTTTTAAATTGTTTTGTTGCAACTATAAATCACTATAATCAGTGCAATCACTCAGCTCTGACATCCATTAGCCGCTTGGTTACAGCAAATTAACAAAGGAGAGAGAAAGTGATTCATTATCTCATTCCTGTTAATGACTATCAGATGCATTGCCTAATTAGGGGCTGGTCATTGCAGTGGGAAGAAGGTCATATGCTTTGCTACAAATCTTTTTGCTCTGAGTGTAAGTTCTCCATAATGGTACATGCACCGAATACAACAAGTACTTTAAAAATGAGTGTTGACATGTTTTGATTGTTTTAGATGTACAAAATAAACCATAAAACATATGCAATTGAACTTTAAATGAGGCACCTTTTAATACAAACTGGCACTGTTCTAAAGGTATCTTTGGACTCCTAGCGTGGAATATAATTTTATTAATTTGATATTTTCATGTAATCACTATTTTGTGTCTGTTCCTATGTGAAAGTAAACACAGAAAACCAGTCTCATAATAAATTCAGAATAAAACATATTGTAACATGGGGGAAACAGATTTAAGAGTTCATGGTTTTTATTCCTGGCTTGGACAAAGTAAGTAAATCATCATCAGATCACATTTATTCAGCATCCCTGTGGATTGGCATTGTGCTAAATGTATACAGAGAAAGTTAAACAAACACTTTGCCCTCTTAGACCCACGTTTTTAAATGCAGGCAGAGGAGAAATGCAACTAGCCTGGCAATGGTGAGACCCATGCAGCCAGTGAAAAGCTCAATTTATGGCTTTTGACTCTCAAACTATGCCTTTAACTTATTTGTTGGAAACAGAAGATAGAATGATGAGCTCAATTTCACTTAAAGAAGGCTCCATGAAGAAGGTCACATTTCAGGAAATACTTGAAGGAAGGAGGAGAGCTAGCTTGGCACACAAGCACATATTTTAGGAAGTGATATAATGAAAGGTTCAAAGCTGGAACTAATAATGTGAAATGGAGAGTACATTAAGCAGACTTCTCAGGGCAGACTTGGAGCTATTTTAAGGAGTAGGCTGTAGGGAGAAGTTGACTGGGCTAATGTTATGGTGTGTGTGGAAGTGCGGAGAGGAAAGATGCTGAGAAATGACACAGTGAAAAACTTACTGTAGGAGGCAGAGGCAGAAGAATCACTTGTGGTCAGGAGTTGCAGACCAGCCTGGGAAACAAAGCAAGACCCCATCTCTGCAAAAAGTAAAAAGATGAGCTGGCCATGGTGGCATGCACCTACTCTCCTAGTTACTCAGGAGGCTCAGGCAGGAGGATTGCTTGAGCCCGGAATTCGAGGCTACAGTGAGCTAGGATCACACCATTGCACCCCAACCTGGGTAACAGACCCTGTCTCTAAAAAACAAACAAATCAAAAATCTTTATTGTGGCTGTACGATATGGTGACATTCACCTGCTACCTGAGCTACTCTGGAGGCAGAGGTGGGAGAGTTACTTAAAAAAAGCTTCATTATTTATTTAACAAGAATACACTGAGTGCCTACTATTTAAAAGCTATCCTGTATTGGCTACATTCTACATGCCAGATGCTATTCTACAGCACTTTTGTATTATCTTATTTAATTACCACAACAAATTTTTAAAGTAATTCTCTTTTAATCCCTGATGGAGAAAATGGGGGCAAAGAGAGATTAGGAAACTTCCTTAAGGTCACACAGCTTCTAAGTAGCAGAGCAGGGATGTGATTCTGAGCCCTTTGATCACAGAGTGTACTTAGTCTTTCACTGACACTGCATAGGGCCAAGTGTGGGACCAGGCATTAGAGATGAACAATTGACCTCAGTGCCTGTTTCATGAAGCTTGTGGTGAAGTTCGAGGAATAGACTTCAATAATGCATGCCTTTACAGATTGTGATGTACTATGAAAGAAAAGAAAAGGGAGTCACAAGAGGTTGGGCCAGGAGAAGTGATTTAGATCAGGGCATCAGGGAGGGATTGACATTCTGTGAACAGGTCAGTGTGGTTAGAAAGGGAGACATATGCAAGGGAAGCTGGGTGCCCTGTTGCTGGAGGGGAGGCTTTTGGAGTGAGAAGAGAAATGACATCGTTGCATTGTACTATAAAAACCCCTTACTGGCTATAGTACGGGGCATGCATGGGTGGGGTGGGGTGAGAGGGGATAAGTTGGGAGTGTGCCAAAGTGGACTGCAGAAATGGCACAATGACTTACATTAATGAAAGGGCTATGTTGAAAATGAGTACATTCACCAGGGCCACTTTGAAATCAGCTTATCGTTTAGGGAGGCATTGAGCTAGAATGAACTTGATAACCCAGTGAGGAGAAAGTATTATCAAAGGAGAAGCATTGTCAGCATTTCTTAAAAAGCGGACTTACCTGCCCAGGCTCCTCCTCAGACTATACCAGAACCTCATGGTTGGGGTCCCAGAATCTGCATTCCATAAACTCTCAGAGAACTTCTGTAATAGGCACCTAGAAAACCCTTTTCCTGCAGGGATTACATGATCCTCACCCAACATGAATAAGAGAATGTCTATTGCATTGTGACTCATAATAGCAAACAATTGGCATCAACTGAAAAGTTTAACATAGGAACTGTTTAATTAAATCATACATTTCATTCTAAGGAAACGTTATGGTTATGTAGCCACAAAAAGTAATGATTTGGAAGAGAATTGGAAAAATTGGAGGATACCTATAATATGCAATTTTGTATTTTTTAAATATATTGAATTTTCCAAACCTCTCAATGCACAAGAATTATAAATTAAAAAATAAGAATACATTTTAAAACATAATAATTAAAAAGTGATTTAAGTGGTAAAATAGGTGACATTGAGCTAACGGACTCGAGATACGAATTTAAATATCAAGAAGAAAAGTATATCTGGGTCTTTTTTTCTTTTCTTTTTTTTTTTTTTTTTTTTTTTTTTTTTTTTTTTTTTTTTTTTTTTTTTTTTTTTTTTTTTTTTTTTTGAGACTAAGTCTAACTTTGTCACCCAGGCTAGAGTGCAATGGTGCAATCTCGGCTCGCTGCAACCTCTGCCTCCCAGGTTCAGTCAATTCGCCTGTTTTAGGCTCCTGAGTGGCTGGTACTACAGGCACCTGCCACCACGCCTGGCTAATTCTTTGTATTTTTAGTAGAGACAGGGTTTCACGATGTTGGCAAGGCTGGTCTCACGCTCCTGACCTCGTGATCTGCCCACCTCAGCCTTCCAAAGTGCTGGGATTACAGGCGTCGGGCACCACACCTGGCCATATATCTGGTTCGTAATCATTAGGGTGCCTTACTTCTTAAGAGAAAACCAAACAAAAGCCCTCCACTTACATTATTCCAAAAGTGAAAATACCTTGAGTCACCTCAGTTTACCAAGAATAACATTCGTATTTTTCTTAACAGCATTTCTATTCCATAGCATTTTCACGTCACATTATATGCACAGCATAGCGCATCTAAAAGCAGCTACAATGAGAGGATTTGTAGGTATCTGCAGATGTAGAAGTTGAGGGAGGCTCTGAGACTTTGAGATCCTGACATGACTGAGCCAGCAAAACTCCAGGACTCTACCTCCCAGCTAGTTCCCTCTCCCTAGTCTTGGCTAAATTTCCTCTGTAAAAATGAACTCATCTATACTCAAGGACGAATGTGAAATCAATTTACAAAAAGGAAAATATATTTCTTAATTTAAGCTTAAGAAACTGAAAAAAACAGAATGCTCATTCTTTCTATTTGTTTAATGTTTATGAACTGCTTCTTTACTCTCTTAGGTAAACACATATAATAGTAATAGAGAGGCTCAGATTCTGAGGCCAGACTTTTTGAGTTCAGTGATTGGCACTTACTAGCTATGTGTCACTGGGACAATTATTTAACTTCCCTGTGCTTCCATTTTCTCATTTTTAAAATAGAGGTAATGATAATATCCACCTCAAAGGGTTGTAACACAGATTTAAAAGAGTTGACATACCTAAAGTGCTTAGAAGAGTGCCCGGTACGTAGTAAATCCTAAGTAGGAGTAAATATGCAAGGCGTCATTTTCTTATTTTATTTACAGTTCTGGGTATATGTGCTAGATGTGCAGGTTTATTACATAGGTAAACACGTGCCATAGTGATTTGCTGAACCTATCAGCCCATCACCTAGGCATTAAGCCGAGCATGCAATAGCTTCGTTTCCTGATGCTCTCCTCCCCTCGGCCCCCACTGTCCCTGCACTGACAGGCCCCAGGGTATGCTGTTTCCCTCCCTGTATCTATGTGTTCACATTGTTCACCTCCCACTTGTAAGTGAGAACATGTGGTGTTTGGTTTTCTGTTCCTGTGTTAGTTTGCTGAGGATAATGGACAAACCTTTGTTTTCTAGGGACAAATAAATAATTATAATAAATAATAAATTATAAGTAATAAATAAATATAATCTGATAAATACTCTGATAGCGATAGGAACAAAGTGCTGTGGATACACTGAGAAGGAAATAACTAACCCTACCTGGGGCTATCAAAGAACAATTTACAGGGAGGCTTTCATGTTTTAAATGAAAGGTAGAAGGATTTTTGCCAAGGTGAAAATAAGGGGCATGGAGAATAGCATATGGAAAGATGGAGAGGTATAGAAACTGTGGTGTGGCTGGAACCTGGGAGCATGTTGCAGATGCTGAGTAGGCCAGCCTTCCACAGTCTGCACCAAGGCACAACAATGTGACAAAAAATGATCCTTAATAATTAGTGGTTTGACAATAATTCTTCCTATGTCTCTATTAATATAATCCGAGTGAGGTCTCGATACAGAATAAACCTAAACATACTGTTTAAGCTGACATTTTATTGCCATATTATAATAAATAGAGCAAGCTTAAATAGGTTACCCTGAAGTTCTCCACTACTAGAAGCTGGATTTGGCTTCTTAGCCATTATGTCAGTCCTCTTTCCATGATGTGACCTTGCACAGGTCATGTACAAATTGTGCCATGAAATGCATCTCCAAGCACATCTCCAAGATCATCTATTTCATCTTAGACCTAAAGAGGAACTAAAATTAAAACATGATAAAAAGTAACTCCAGAATTCATCTTAGGTTTACTTCAGAAGCTACTGGGAACTTGAGAAGCATAATAGAAAATCTAAGGAATATATCTAGGGGGTATTTTTCTTTTTTGCCTTGTTTGAGAGGCTGCAGAAAAGGACTTGGTTTTAGAAATCCTGTAAAGAAGGAGGATAGGAGGAAATTCAAAGACTCTGAGAAACTTCTCCCCTAGGACTCGGCAGCATACCTTATTTGTTGTATTTCATTTTTTAAAGAAGTGTTTTCCCAGGACTGTGAGATCTTTTATACATGGAAATAGAGAATAGAATTCACCAGCTCTAGAAATAGAGCTTTAGCACTCACATCTAAGAATTGGAAATATGCTTATAATTATAATTTTTACTTTAAGATAGATTGGTAAAAGTTTATCACCTTAGATTAGGCTTTCAGTATGTTCAATTTTTTAATGGTATATAGCTGGAGGGATTTCAAAACATAGTGAATAATACCTAACAAAAGCTACATTCTTTTTTTGACCTTTCAAGGCAAAAAACAAAAATTCTGAAAGCAAGAAAGCATCTTTAAACTTTGTACATTGCCTCCTTTAAAATGTTCTTATCCTCTCTTTCTTTACTTTGCACTTATAAAGCATGCATCATTACAGATGTCTTAGAATGGAGACCAGGATTTCCCCATATGACTTATCCAACTTTGCATCAGTGAAGGCACAGAACAACAGTTCTTTCACCCTTTTTAAAGAAACAGATAAGTTTCCAGAATGAAGAATATTTGAAGATTTTATTATAAATTCAGAAAACTTTACAGCTACTACAAGGGTGACCTAGCCTGAGTCCCAACCAACACCTTCATTTCTTTAGTGGAAGGAGACAGAGAGTTAGCTGCTTTGAACTCGAGGATTGTGCTCATTTTATCTGCCTTCTTTGAGGTTCTTAGATTGAAGTCATCTTCCTTTGGAAATGGATATCAGACTATGAAGGTCATCAATGTTATCTGTTCAACAATAACAGAAGAGTAAGCTTAAGGATATCCTTATATATGTTTGCTCAGCCCTACGAAAGTGTTAGATATTGGCTGAGAATGTATGTTTGACTTGCAAACAACATACCCAATTGACCTTTCTTTAGATGTCAAGAGAGGCAAGTCCAGTATTAGCACGTGTTTTTGTTTGTTTGTTTACTAGATGCCCAAGTCTTAACCCAGTGTCTATGCTAATGAATTATGGGTGACTTTCTTTAACTGAAGGGATGTAAAGGAGTCAGTCTGGGGAGTTTCTTGGCAAGATGTTTTCTGTGTATTTTATGGTATCTCTTGGGTAATAGCACAACTGGATAATATTTTCTTAGAATAGAACTAGATCCTGATTCTTCCACAGCATTGGTGAGACAAAGTATTGTCTCTACATTCTTTTCTGGCTCAGAAGCTTATGTAGTTAGCATGTTCTTTAAGATCTTCAGAAACAGCATTAATGTAATCAATGAGAATTGCATTTATGTGTCATCAGTCCCATATATACTGATACACATATTTATAAGAACTGCTTGAGACACTTTGGTGTCTTCCTCATGCTAAAAAGGAGTACAGGTATATGCTATCGAAAGGAACCAGAAATGATCTAGTAAGATTAAATTGTGCCTAAAGTAGTAGAAAGAAAAAGAATAGACAAAGCCCTGGCCATTATTTATTGAGTGCTGACAGAGAACTCTGCCCAGTGCTAGGCCAGACATGAGAGAAGACATGCTTTTCTGCTTAGTGGTCTTATCATTTCAGTGTAAGCACATAGTGCAACATCTTGTCTAATGTACTGTGGACTATCTTAGATCTAGAATAATAGATTACCTAAGATTCAGATCATCTTAATTAGGATGTTGGCAGATTGAAATGGAATGGGGTTCTTGATGCAAGCAAATGAGAATAAATGCATTACCAATTCCACTTCTTCTGTGTAAAAATCTTTCTAAAAGCCAGTATCCTATCTGGTTCCTTTCCTGCTATACTATATAAACATAGTCCTGATTTGCAGTACCTAGGGAGAATTCCTTCTTTTCTGTGGATTTTTCAATAGCCCCCTTTTTTTGTTATCAGAAGGGCAACTTTTCTTCAAAAGTAGTTTTTGAAAGGCAGAAACACAAGTGAGTTACTTCTTTGAAGATCACTGTGGTTACTAAGTTTGTGACAGAATCCAGTAAAAAATAGTTACTCTAATCTCCTTGAAGCACTTATATTTGCATATTATAAGATGTATGGGTAGATCTAAGGTGAGGAATTTTTAATAGCCTGCCACTAGATTGAGACGACTAAAAAAAAGATTGGAAAAATGAAAGTATTCACTACGTCAAAAGACAGCTAATGGTCATCCTTTCGTGGTCTGTATGGTGTATAAGAACATAGATTATTTTGGTTTTCAGCTGTACTTCCATTGCTGGTGGCCTTGAGGATAGAAACATTTGGCTCAGCAAGAATCTGGAAGTAAAATTCTTTGGTGTCTCTAATCAACACGGAAATGTCATTGATGGGAATAGGTAGTTTACTTTTTTCCTATTTAGTCCAAGAATGCCTAATCTCTGCAATACCTAAAGTTGCAAAGATACTTGGTATTGTTTACAAACTTATGGTCTTTGGAAAGCAGCCATCTTTTATTGGCAGATCTCACATTTTGTGCCTCAGCCTGATCTGTTTTAAAGATAATATATAGTAAATATATTAGAAGCACTTTGTGCTATATAGTGGAGGTCAAACATTTTTAAAATCTATTAATATAAGTATTTAAGCACAAAAAAGAATGCAATATACAGAATTGCTTCTAAAAAACACTTTAAAATTAATAAGTAAATTCTTTGAAAGTGAGAAACAATTACTTCAGTGTGTGACTTACACTTTTTCCTGGAACGTGTTGTTTCTGGCAGGGGAGCAGGCTGAGCCGGGGAGAGCCCTGCCTGCTAAAGGGATTACTCCTCTGGCTTTTGTGTTTATTGAGTCGCCTAGGACTTCTTATTAAATGGCAGCTTTCAAATGTATACACACCTGCACTCAGCACCCTGAATACTTAAAATGCTTGTTTAATTTTTCTCACACCGAGTATGAGTATCTCTCCCATCTAGTGTAGTCAAATGGCATTGAGTTGTCCACATTTTGCTTGTTCTTTCTCTTTGAAATTCAGTTGGAATATAGCCATGTTTGTGGTTGTGATGCTGCCAGAGACAGAGTGTTTCTTAAGGTACTGCACTGCTCTTTGCCACCAGTACTCAGAGAACATTCCCAGTCTTAGCTCCCACTGTGCCTAAATGAAGGTTTATGTTTCTCAGGAAACATTAACTAGATTGGAGGTCCTGCCGGACTAGAGCTCAGGGACAATCTCACTGCAGGTTCCAGGCCATTTTGCATTGGGTTGGGGCAGTGGCTTCTCATCTTTATACTCAGTTGGCCTGTAGAGGCCAACAGTTGTTTTGCATTGCCTCCTCCAGAGCTCGGTGAGGTTGTGGACCTCACTGAGTGAGAATAGGGAGAGGGAAAAAAAGAAGCCTAAATCAAGAGACTAGACAAAAGAAAAGAGACTGGAAAGAAGAGAGAGAAGGAACAGAGGAGAAAGTTAAAAGAAGGAAACATATATCCAGTGAATTGTACTAGAAGCTAAAAAACATTTCCTCAGCTGTCTTTAGAGGCATTGGTTCGACAGACTGCCCAAGTCTGTTTCGTAGACCTTAATGTGTTCATGAGGTCTCTCTCTCTTTGAAACACACACACACACACACACACACGCACGCATGCACGCACACGCACATGCACTCATTCCTTTCTCAGTCTCTGGAAGTCAAAACCAGAAAAACTTTCTTTACTTTCGACGTCGTAGATATTATTGTATAACCATTGTATGTGTTTATATAACATGTTCTATTAATGGGGTTATCACTCACAACGGGCTTACTATGGTTTAGGTTCATGTGAAGCCTTTTACTTAGATTTCTCATTCATTCTTCCCAGCAATACCCAGAAGTCCTAGCTCCTATTATTATTTTCCCTTTACTGACAAAAAAATCTTAGGTTCCAAATGCATTAGGTGATCATTAAGACAGTCTTCTTAGACACCTTCCATAACAAGGGAAGGAACAAACTTCTTAGCCCATCGTTTGATTTTAGCTGCTTAGTCAAGATTTGTGTCAATGTTTCATTTCTTAGTTCTTCTAGTTTACCCACCCTTTTCCAAAAACATGTTTCCTGTTCTTTGTTCTTTACTCTTGCTCATGGCTTTTCTTATTCTCTCCATCTATACTGCTTTTATTCATCCTTAGAATTAGTAAATATTTAAAATGTAATTACAATGTCATGATGTAGCTCTGGACAGAATACTGTACCTCTCCTTGCTCACTGCCTAGCATAGAGACAGATGTGCACAAATGTCGTTCTCAATTATGGCAGACTGTGTGATAAATACAAGAGATACAGAAACTGGGGAAGGAAACATTTCAATTTGATGAGCTCTGTGAAGGCCTAAGAGAAGATGAATTTTGTGGAGGTCTCTAATATTCAATACGAAGATGATGGAGGGAGAGCATTCCCAACATAGGAAATAGCATGGTCAAAAGTATGGAAAAGGGAAAATATGAGGGACATAGAAAGCGAACAGTGAATAGTTGGCTTTTTTGAGCATACAACATCCATGTGTTTATGGCAAGAGATAAGGACTTAGTGAAAGATAGATCCTGAAAAAGTTCGACTTATATCCTGGACAACTTTGGATATCGGGCTGAAGAGTTATGTTTTACTAGTGTGCCCTGAATGTTTACCATGATTGAATTTGGTCATAGAAAACAGATAGCAAAGTAGGATGAAAGAGGAAGGATTAAAAGTCAAGATAATGAATTAGGAAACTACTGTCATAACTAAAGGCAGGCCAAGACAAAGCAGTGGCTGTTACAGTATAAAGAAAAAAGTAAGAGCGATAGTCTGGAAGAAGAAATAATAGGATTTGGTATCTAGGGGATGGAGCCTGGGGGAAGAGTTAACAATGACTTAAAGGAATTGAGCATGAGCAGTTAGGAGAATGGCATTACCATTAACTGAGGTTGGACACATTTTGATAAGGAACAGCTTTGAAAGGGAAGATAATTAACTCTGTTTAGTACAGTGACCTTGATGCACAATTAATAAGAATATCTAGGTGTGTAACCTAGGCATAGATATTTTTGTAACCTCCCTAGGTGATTCTAAAGTACAGGAAGGTTTGAGAACAAAGATTTAGAAGAAGGAGAAACCTGAAAATCAGCTGTGTGTTCTTGTGTAACAGTCGAAGATGCAAGCCTGAAACTTGGAGTAGAGGCCAGTGTTAAGGATGTAGGTTTGGTAGTCTAAATAGAAATAATAGCTGTAACCTTGAAAGTTGATTTTAACAAGAGACTATTGTGTGAGAATAAAGTAGATGTGCAATATAACTTTAAGGAAAGCCTCGGGTACCTGAGAGCCAGGGTACCCTGCTGAAACTGGGGGATTAAGTGGGAATCTGCATCCTCAGGAGTGAAACTTTCAGGCCCTGCTGCCCAGAATGCTGGCAGCCAGGGAATAATGTTACAGCAGGTCAAAGGAGCTTTCCATGGAGTAAGAGTGAACTTAGCATGTTTATAGACTGACGACTAGGACTAGTAAAAAAGGGAAACTTGAAGAAAATAGTTTCAAGGACAAGCAAGAAGTTGAATAGTTATTGGTACAATGATTCAGATGAGGAGAGGAAGTGAATCAGTGAAGCTGTGATTTTCAGGAAAGGAGGATACATCTTCTGAGGTAGGAGAGAAAGAGGGAAGGAAGCCAACGAATTTAGAATGAAGACAAACTCAATGAGATTAGTCAGTGGAGCAATTATTTGAGTAGAGGAAGGGTTGAAGCTGAGGAGGGCCTAGAGAACAGAGTACAAGTCAAATCCTATCCTCTCAAAAGAGATTTCCTAAAATTTTCCAGTCCTGTGTGATCACTGTGCCCTCTAAACTTTTCATTTACTGTTTGTAACATACATTTGGTGAGTAATCTCACACAGCCATGTAAAACATAATCTTCATTGTTGTTTTGAACTTCCATTTATATCTTTCATAATTAACTTTTCGGGTGATTACCATCTATCATAACCACAAACTCCTTGGGCACTGACTACATCCTAAGGTTTGTTTTATTCACTTTACACGTTATTTGAGCTTTAAAATGTATTTTAGTTAATTTTGTTTGATGATAATAATATTGTGTTTGTTCTTTTTAAAGCGAAAGACAGAACCCTACTTTATCTTCTCATCTTTCATGATACTTTCTTTACCTTAGCTGTGTAAATAATGACATAATCCCATCTTAGCATCTGTTCTTCCTTTCTACCCTTCTCTCGCATTTCCTTTGCCGCTTGTTTTTTCTCGTAAATAAAACAATCTTTAAATCAATATTTAGAAGAGCCATTTCACCTGTTTTTTCCAAACAACTAGATATTTATAACTTAAAAATGTGATTTTATTCTAGTGTGAGTTATGATATTCATACTTCCTTGGGGCAGGTCTAGTTGGTTAATTATGTTAATAGATTTTTAGATTTTTTAAAGTCTTTGTTTAAACAGCCTTGCTGAAAGGATATACTGTGAGTTGCTTCTTTGAAAAATGCTAAAAGCATCTAACGTGACTTGGTAGCTGACCAGCACACTGGTTGATGAAATTTGTAGTCTTTGCTCCAAAGCTCTCTAACAAGATTAGGTGAGGTTGAACTTGAGAAGGTAAAGGTCTCTAAATTGACATAAATTCAAAGGGCAGAACTAGATCATACCACTATTTGAATCTCTAACAAAGTCTAATTTCTGACATATTATATTTGGTCCATTGTAATTTGTGTACATATACATCCTTCTAGTAAATGATGAATGAAGTTTAGCTAATGTAATATAGTTTATACACTTCTAGACCTTTGTTGGAAATACAGGGTTGGGGAGCTCTCTTCTCTGTAAAATGACCTGGATTGCTTTTCTGGAACACAGTCTCTCGTTTTATACTAGACACAAACACAAACATAAACACTCAGGCGTTTTTCCAAACCAGCTTGGTTGAATTTATTTCCCTGCTGTCTTTCATTTGATACATCTTCTATATACTCAGTCTATCGTTAGATAGATGGGGGACAAATACGGAATTTTGCTGGATTGTTTAATCTGGCTAAAACCATTCATTTTTAAGGGAATTAGACAATTCATTTCTAATGGGAATTTTTGGTCCAGTTGTGAGACTAGAAAAGGATTAGTTGAGCTTCATCAACATATTTGACCTTACAGTGCTTGTCTGAACTTTCTGAAGGTTATTCATAACTTGAGGGACTATGCATTTTGAACTATGAAGAATTTTAGAAAACTTTTTGTCTCAGTTCTTTTCTTCTTTTCTGCTGCTCATCCTCAAAGCTTTCATTTCTTTTCTAGCTGAAAGTAAACTAAAATAGTGTGATATAAACTTGTAATTCTGATGCTCAGCAGGCTCAATAGCATCAGTGATAATGACTGTTGTAGGGTAATGCTAACATGCTTCCTGTGTTGGAATTTTCCTCATTCCTTAAGATTTTGGAGGTTCTATTACCTGGCCTGCTGTATAACTAGCAAGTGCCTTTACACTGAACATCTTTTTCGATCACATATTGCTCTTCTTCTTAACAAACTCTTCTGAGAACTGCATATATATGTTTAAAGTGGCAGCTTTCTGGGCCCCAATACCCATCTTTGTTAATGAAGTTCTTGTGACACATGTTTTTTTCTCTCAGGTCAATTAGGCTAAAATGACTGAACAGAAAACAAAATGTATTTTTCAAAATTATCATCCAGTAGTGCTGCTACTAACTTTTGTTGAATTTAGAGTAAAATCATTTCATATCCTAGTGAGAAATTTTTAACTATTACTATTCATCAGTAATTGAAAATTTCTCCTCATTTTTGGTTAAAGGCTAAGAATTATTAACTGTATAATACAGAACAAAGAGAACAATAATGTAAACAAAGATATCACTGAATAAAAATAAATTTGATATTCCAAGTGTTTTTATTTCTTATTATTTCTGAATTTTTTTCAATTGTGTGGTGGTTTTCAGTTGTAGTGCTGCTTCAGACCTTTGGCAAATTGCATCTTTTATCATTATCTACGGATACTTTTGGTTTCAGATACACACAAAAAACTTAACAACTATTCTCCATTGGCTAATACACAAAAGGGAAATCAGGTAAAAGAGTTTGAAGGTGAAATCTCGGGAAATCCTGCATTTTAAGCAGATTTTTTCTCATAACCATCTTCTGTCAATGAATGCCTTGAAATGAAAGCTCCTGTTTTGTGTACTTTTCCAAGGCAATCAATAGTTCTTTCTTTTCATAAGTGGTAACATTTGATATTAGGAAGTATATATACACGCCTTCTTGTAAAAGGAGAATGTGTTGGGGATGTTGCACTAATGATACACTCAGCAACAGCAGTAACAAATATTGTTTATTAAGCTTAATTTAGCAGGTATTGTGGAATGCCTAACCAATAGCCATTTTCCTCCTTTTTCCTAACAGCACCACCTGTTTTGTCCACCCACCTACCTTCTTTCATGGTGTGTGGTTCAGGTGAAGTAGGCCCTATTCTCCAGCCCAGTCAGTAAATCACAGTTAGTCCATCAGGCAACCGTAAGGGTTCCCTTTGCACAGCTAATTGATGCATTGCTGGCCATTGGATATGAAGAGGGTCTATGGGGCTTTTGGAAATGTTTTCTTTCTCATAGAAAGAGATTAAACAAGGCCAGGTGCAGTGGCCTTGATTACATGACTGAAATCTCAGCATTTTGGGAGGCCAAGGTGGCCGGATCACGAGGTCATGAGATTGAGACCATCCTGACCAATATGGAGAAACCCCATCTCTACCAAAAATTCAAAAATTAGCTGGGCACGGTGGTGGGCACCTGTAGTCCCAGCTACTCGGGAGGCTGAGGCAGGAGAATTGCTTGAACCTGAGAAGCAGCAATTGCAGTGAGCTGAGATCGTACCACTGGACTCCAGCCTGGCGACAGAGCAAGACTCCGTCTCAAAAAAAAAAAAAAAAAAAAGAAAAAAAAAGAGAGATACACAAGAAGAAAAGGTTTCCTTTCAAGCTCTGGATGCTTTCACAAGGACAAGAAGCTGAAGTGCTATAGCCATTTTGTCACTATAAATGGAGCGAAGTTGAGGATAATGTTTAATATGCCAAGGATGGCAGAGAGGAAAGATGGGTTCTTCATATCATTGAACATCTCAATGAACCAACTTTTGAGGTGTTTGACCTTCAGCACTGTTTTATTTTATTATTATTATTATACTTTAAGTTCTAGGGTACATGTACAGAATGTGCAGGTTTTTTACAAAGGTATAAACGTGCCATGGTGTTTTGCTGCATCTATCACCCTGTCATCTACATTAGGTATTTCTCCTAATGCTATCCCTCCCCTATTTTTCCACCCTGCTATCCCTCCCCTAGTTCCCTACCCGCTGACAGGCCTGGGTGTGTGATGTTCTCCTCCCTGTGTCCGTCTGTTCTCATTGTTCAACACCCACTTATGAGTGAGCATATGCAGTGTTTGGTTTTCTGTTCTTGTGTCAGTTTGCTGAGAATGATAGTTTCCAGCCTTATCCATGTCCCTGCAAAGGACATGAACTCATCCTTTTTTATGGCTGCATAGTATTCCATGGTGTATATATGCCACATTTTCTTTATCCAGTCTATACTTCATGGGCATTTGGGTTGGTTCTAAGTCTCTGCTATTCTGAACAGTGCTGTAATAAACAGGTATGTGCATGTGTTTTTATAGTAGAATGGTTTATAATCCTTTGGGTATGTACCCAGTAGTGAGATTGCTGGGTCAAATAGTATTCCTATTTCTAGATCCTTGAGGAATCACCACACTGTCTTCCACAATGGTTGAACTAATTTACACTCCAACCAACAGTGTAAAAATGTTCCTGTTTCTTCACATACTCTCCAGCATCTGTTTTCTCCTGATTTTTTAATGATCGCCATTCTAACTGACATGAGATGGTATCGCAATGTAGTTTTGATTTGCATTTCTCTAATGACCAGTGATGATGAGCTTTCTTTCATGTTTGTTGGCCGCATAAATGTCTTCTTTTGAGAAGTGTCTGTTCATATACTTTGCCTACTTTTTGATGGGGTTGTTTGTTTTTTTCATGTACATTTGTTTAAGTTCTTTGTAGAATCTGCATATTAGCCCTTTGTCAGATGAGTAGATTGCAAATTTTTTCCCCCATTCTGTTGGTTGCCAGTTCACTCTAGTTTTTTCTTTTCTTTTCTTTTTTTAACTCTCCTTTAGTTGGAATTGGAATTTTCTGTTATTAGGGACCAAAGCAAATTCTGTCTTAATGACATATTGTAGCCTGTTGAGTATTATATAATTTGAATATTTCTCTACCTATTGAATATTGAATCTCACAATACTTTTTTTTTACATTTTTCCCCCAAAGCTAAACCATTACTTTTTAACCTCTTCTCAACTTACTGCTACATGGTGACTTTGTTCACACTTACGCTATGAAAATTATTCTCAGCAGTGTTCTCTCATGACTTCTTGGCTACCAAATCAGTTTCTGAGCCTCAAATTCTTTTCTATAAATCATTGATTGGTGGCTTTCAATTAAAAATGATTAGCCAATTATTAAAAAGCCAAAAAATAACAGATGCTAGCAAGATTGCAGATAAAAAGGAATACTTATACACTCTTGGTGGGAGTGTAAATTAGCTTGACCATTGTGGAAAGCAGCGTGGGGATTCTTCAAAGAGATAAAAATAGAACTGCCATTCAGTCCAGCATCCCATTACTGGGTGTACATCCAAAGGAATATAAATTATTCTATCATAAAGACACATGCACATGTATATTCATTGCTGCACTATTCACAATGGCAAAGACATGGAATCAACCTAAACGCCCATTAATGGTGGACTGAATAAAGAAACTGTGGCACATATATACCATAGAATACTATGCAACCATAAAAAAGGATGAGTTCTTGTCCTTTGCAGGGACATGGATAAAGCTGGAAGCCATCATTCTCAGCAAACTGACACAAGAACAGAAAACCAAACACTGCATGTTCTCACTCATGAGTGGGTGTTGAACACTGAGAACACACGGACACATAGAGGGGAACAAGAGACACTGGGGCCTTTAGGAGGATGGAGGATTGGAAGAGGGAAAGGTTTAGGAAAAATAACTAATGGGGTACAAGGCTTAACACCTGGGTGGCAAAATAATCTGTACAACAAACCCCAATAACACAGATTTACCTGTATAACAAACCTGCACATGTACCACTGAACTTCAATAAAAGTTAAAAAGAATTAGCCTTTCTTTTTTTTCAAAAACCCCAACGTATTGAAAAAAAAAAAGAGTGGAATTTTTCAGTTAACTCAGAACCTGGGGTTTTGCCCTTTGCTTACTGTTCTACGGGACTTCTCTAGCGGTCCTTGTCCCTGACCTCTGCAAAGCTCACAGGTACCACAGGGCATAGTCCTAAAACTAGCCTCCAAATTTGACCTTACGTTGGTGCCCCTCCTGCCTCTTCTCCATTTGCACTGTATGTGCCTGTCCTACTGAATTCTTCAGTGGCTTTGCCTACCTAAATAGTTCCTTCCTTTCTAGACTTGCTCTTCTGACACTCCCTTTTCTTCCTTTGCTATAGCCACATGAGGCTACCTCTAGTCTCTAAAACTTCCCAGTTTCATTTTTTGCTGTGGTCTTCTCATTCAGCTCCCTATCTTTGCTCATTTCCACCTGTTTAATCCTCCCCATTATCCTTGTTTATCTCAGTGGTCTATATGCCGCCCAGTACCCATCTATACCAAAATGACTCTCAATTTTATCAATTCCCATAGCATATGTACCTCATATATAGCACTTACCACATTCTGTCTTTGAATTTTGTGTTAAAGATATTCCTCAAGCTGCATGCTTCTTAAGGTGGGGAACCATTTCCTGTTCATTGTTCTACACACTGCAGTGCTCAGCATAATGTAACCCTCAGAGACTGTTTTTGAACAAAATGCTTGTTGAATGATAAAAAATTTGTAATACAAATGAAAACCCTTAAATTATGTGTGTTCTTTAGATTGTTTTGTTAAATTTGAGACAGGGTCTTGCCCTGTCACACGGGCTGTAGTGCAGTGGTGCAATCTTGACTCACTTTAACCTCTGCCTCCCCGGTTTCAGTGATTCTTGTGCCTTAGACTACCAAGTAGCTGGAACTATAGGTGTGTGCCACCATGCCCAGCTATTTTTTTTTT
>NW_016107359.1:140540-156635 GCF_001604975.1 Cebus imitator
TTTGATTTTGGTAAAAGGTAATTCTGGCCTTACAGAATGAGTTTCAAAGTAATCCCCCACCTCTATTTTTGTGGAATAGTTTCAGTAGGATTGGTTTTAGTTCTTTAAGTGTTTGTATCATTTTTGTAAATTGATTCATGCTTTTTGAAATTATGCAGGATTCAACTGATTTAAATTTCACTGATATAATGGAATCTAGAACAAGTAAAACAGACGAAATTACTTTTTAGTGCAAAATATTTTATATCTTTGCATTTCACAGCTTAAAAAAGAAAAACAAAGCAGTCTACTATGTTCATACTTGGACATTTTATTTTTACTTTTTTCTATCATTAAAAAAATTCAATAGCTTTAAGAGTACAAGCGGTTTTCGTTTACATGGATGAATTATATAGTGGTGAAATCTGAGATTCAGTGCACCTGTCACCAGAGTAGTGTACATTGTACCCAATATGTAATTCTTTCATCCCTCTCCTTTCCTCTACCCTCCCTGCTTCTGAGTCAACAGTGTTCATTATGCCACTCTGTATGCCTTTTCATACCCATAGCTTAGCTCTCACTTATAAGTGAGAACAGAGGTATTTGGTTTTCCATTACTTCTCTTGGGATAATAGCCTCCAGTTCCATTCAAGTTGGTACAAAGGACATTAATTTTTTTCATTTTTATGACTGAGTAGTATTCCATGGTGTATACACGTCACATTTTCTTTATCCACTCACTGGTTGATGGGTACTTGGCTGGTTCCATATCTTTGCAATTGTGAATTGTGCTGTGATAAACATATTCATGCAGCTGTCTTTTTAATATACTTACTTCATTTTGTTTGAGTAGATACCCAGTAATGGGATTGCTGGATTGAATGATAGATCTACTTTTAGTTCTTTGATAAATCTCCATGCTGTTTTCCACAGGGATTGTACTAAATTATATTCTCACCAGCTGTGTTAATAAGTGTTTCTTTTTTATCACATTCACACCAACATTTATTGTTTTTTGACTTTTTAAATAATTGCCATTCTGGTTTGGGTAAGGTGGTCTTAATTTGCATTTCCCTGATGATCAGTGATTTTGAGCATTTTTTCGTGTTTCTCAGCCATTTGTAAATCTTCTTTTGAGACATGCCTATTCATATCATTTGCCTACTTTTTAATGGGAATTTTTTTTTTTCTCTCTGATTTGTGTTCCTCGTAGATCCTAGGCACTAGTCCTTTGTCAGGTGCATAGTTTGCAAACATTTTCTCCCATTCTGTGGGTAGTCTGTTTACTCTGATGATTATTTCTTTTGCTCTGCTGGGGTTTTTTAATTTAATTAGGTTCCATTTATTTATTTTTATTTTTGTTGTGTTTGCTTTTAGGATCTTATTCATGTATTATTTGCCCAAGCCGACATCCCGAAGAGTTTTTCTTAGGTTTTCTTCTAGAATTTTTATGGCTTCAGGTCTTACATTTAAGCCTTTAATCCATTTTCAGTTGAGTTTTGTATATGGTGAAAGACAAGGATCCAGTTTCATTCTTCTACATTGGCTATACAGTTTTTCCAGCACCAATAGTGTGTTCTTTCTCCAATTTATGTTTTTGAATGCTTTGTTGACAATCAGTTGATTGTAAGTATTTGCCTTTATTTCTGGATTCTCTATTCTATTCCATTGGTCTATGTATATGCTTTTATACCAGTACCATGCTATTTTGTTTACTATAGCCTTGCAGTATAATTTGAAGTCACATAATGTGATGCCTCCAGATTTGTTCTTTTTGTGAAGGATTGTTTTGTCCGTCTGGGCTCTTCTTTGGTTCCCTATGAATTTTAGGCTTTTTTTTTTTTCTGATTCTGTGAAAAATGATGTTGATATTTGATAGGAATTGCATTGATCTATAGATTGCTTTGAGTAGTATGGTCATTTTCACAATATTGATTCTTCTGCATGAGCATGGAATGTATTTTCATTTGTTTGTGTCATCTATGATTTCTTTCAGCAGTGTTTTGTAGTTTTCCTTGTAGAGATTTTTCACCTCCTTGGTTAAGTATATTCCTGGATATTTTAATTCATTTGCAGCTATTATAAAAGGGATTGAGTCCTTGATTTGATTCTCAGCTTGGTCATTGTTGGTGTATAGCAGTGTTACTCATTTGGGTACATTGATTTTGTAACCTGAGACTTTACTGAATTCATTGGTCAAATCCAAGAGGCTTTTGGAAGAGTCTTTAGGGTTTTCTAGGTATATGATCAAAACATTGGCAAACAGAGATAGTTTAACTTCATCCTTTTCAATTTCGATGCCCTTTATTTCTTTTTCTTACCTTACTTCTCTGAGTAGGTCTTCTAATTCTGTTGAATGGAAGTGGTGAAAGTGGGCATCTTTGTCTTACTCGGCTTCTCAGGGGGAATGCTTTCAACTTTTCCCCATTCAGTATGACATTGGCTGTGGGTTTGTCATATATGGCTTTTGTTATTCTGAGATATGCTCCTTCTATGTCTAGTTTGTTGAGGGTTTATTATAAAGAGGTGCTGGATTTTATTGAATGTTTTTTTTTCTGCATCTATTGAGATGATCATATGGTTTTTGTTTTTATTTTTATTTATATGATTAATCACATTTATTAACTTGTGTGTGTTGAAACATCCTGTGTCCTTGGGATGAAACCCACTTGATCATGATGAGTTATCTTTTTGATGTGCGGTTGGATTCAGTTTTCTAGAATTTTGATAAGGAGTTTTACATCTATATTCATCAGAAATACTGGTCTATAATTTTCTTTTTTGTTAAGTCCTTTTCTGGCTTTGGTATCAGAGTGATTCTGGCTTCATAGAATGAGTTAGGGAAGATTCCTTCTTTCTCAATATTTTAGAATAGTTTCATAGGATTAAGACCAGTTCCTCTTTGAATATCTGGTAGAATTTGGCTGTCAATCTATTTGACCCAGGGCTTTTTTTTTTTTTTTTTAANTTTTTTTTTTTTTTTTTTAAATTACATTCATTCTCACTGCTTGTTATTGGTCTGTTCAGGATTTCAATTTATTCTTGACTCAAACTAGGAGGATCATATGTTACCAGCAATTTATCCGTTTCCTCTAGATTTTCTAGTTGTGTGCATAGAGGTATTCATAGTAGTCTGGAATGATTATATGTATTTCTGTAGTATTGATCATAATTTCTCCATTTTCGTTTCTAATTGAGCTTATTTGAATCTTTTCCTTTTCTTGATTAATCTAGCTAATGGTTTATCAATTTTGTTTATCTTTCAAAGAACTAACTTTTCATTTCATTGGTCTTTTGTGTTTTTTCTTGTTTTAGTTTTATTTAGCTCTGATCTGATCTTTTTTATTTCTTTTCTTCTGCTAGGTTTGGGTTTGGTTTGTTCTTGTTTCTCTGCTTCCTTGAGGTGTGGCATTAAATTGTCAATTTGTTCTGTTCCATTGGTCTATATCTCTGTTTTGGTACCAGTATCACGCTGTTTTGATTATGGTAGCCTTGTAATATAGTTTGAAGTTAGGTAGTGTGATGCCTTCAGCTTTCAGGGTTTTTGTTTTGTTTTGTTTTTGTTTTTGTTTTTGTTTTTGTTTTTTGCTTAGGATTGTCTTGGCTATATGGGCCCTTTTTTGTTCCATATTAAGTTTAAGGTGTTTTTTTCCAATTGTGTGAAGAAAGTCATTGGTAGCTTGATGGTGTAACATTGAATCTATAAATTACTTTGGTCAGTATGGCCATTTTCACAGTAATGATTCTTCCTAACCATGAGCATGGAATGTTTTTCCATCTGTTTGTGTCCCCTCTTATTTCCTTGAGCAATGGTTTCTAGTTCTCTTTGAGGAGGTCCTTCACATCCCTTGTTAGTTGTATTCCTAGGTATTTTATGCTCTTTGTAGCAATTGTGAATGGGAGTTCACTCATGGACATGGATGAAACTGGAAACCATCATTTTCTCATTTTCAGCAAACTGACACAAGAACAGAAAATCGAACACCACATGTTCTCACTCATAAGTGGGTGTTGAACAATGAGAACACATGAACACAGGGAAGGGAGCATCACACACTGGGGCCTGGGAGTTGGGGGTCTAGGGGAAAAATAGCAGGGGGTGGGGGGATTGGGGAAGGATATAGCATTGGGAGAAATACCTAATGTAGATGACAGGATGATGGATACAGCAAGCTACTACCATGGCACATGTATATTTATGTAACAAACCTGCATGATCTGGACATGTACTGCAGAACTTAAAGTATAATAAATAAATAAATAATAAGTAAATAAACAAATTGTCAATTTGTGATCTTTCAGAATTTTTGATATAGGCATTTAGTGCTGTGAACTTTCCTCTTAGCGTTGTTTTGCTGTAACCCAGAGGTTTTTATAATTTGTGTTATTGTTATCATTCATTTCAAATAATTTAAATTTCCGTATGTTTGTATAGTTTTAAGGTTTTTTTTGGGATTTCTAGTTTTATTCTGCTGTAGTCTGAGAAGATACAGATGATAGTGTTTGGATTTTTAAAAAATTTATTGATGCTTGTTTTGTGGCCTATCGTATGGTCTATCTTGGAAAATGTTCCATGTGCTGATGAAAATGGTGTATATTAAACAGTTCTTAAGCAGAACATTCTGTAAATACCTGTTAGATAGATTTGTTCTGGTACAGTGTAAGTCTAGTGTCTCTCTATTGACTTTCTCCCTTGATGATTTGTCTAGTGCTATCGGTAGAGTTCAAGAGTGTTGAAGTTGCCCACTACTATTGTGTTGCTGCCTATTTGGACATTTTAAGCAGGGTTATTTATGAGTTTTTTAGCTCACTGATATCCTAGGCATACCAGTTATGATTTAATGATAAGTGTGACAGATGTACTAATATTATAATTTTTAAACACTTAATTTTCATTTAAGTATTATAATTGTTATTGAGCTCCCAGAGCAGACAGTCAAATATATATGCCTCAATAAGGCATATATCCTTTTAAACTTATTTTCCTGTTTCCTATAACCTTTGTAAGATTATCATTCCATAATAGAATGTGCCTGAGAATTGTATTAATTTTAATAAAAATACCAAAAGTTGGTGAAAGAAGGAATGCACCACTGTACTACTACTAGTTAGTTCCTGCTATTTCATTTTAGTTACATAGTGCTTCATAATTCTGACGTATGTCACTAATATCTTTAAATAATTCTGATGACAAAGAAAGGGAATGTTGATTTGATGAGCTTTGAAATAAAATGTAATAAGAATATATCATATGATAATAGAAGTGATAATATAGTGATTGACATGCTTTGAAAGAAAAATTTAATGTTTTTTCAAGACCAGTATTGTCAGTTATTTTCACTGGGGAGGAATTGACTAGACTAGATACAGTGATAGAGACAAATAGACATAATTCCCTAACTAGATAATTGAGAGCTTCAAATAAACCCATATAACCATAGCCATAAGAAAAATGTAAGGTGCTGACCCTAGGAATAAGAAGTCAAAGAATCCCTTCTCTGCATCTGTTTTATCATCTGCAAATGAATGATAATCCTCTCTCCCTCCCTCAAAGGGTTATTGAATAGATAAGATGAAATATATGAAAATATCAGAGTTGTTTCCTAAGAAGACAAACAATATTCTGTATAACATTTCTAAACTTGTGTAGTTACTGTCAGGGTGGGAGTCTGACTCCTTTTTCTCATGCAAAGGCAGGTAGGGAACTGTGGCCATGAGCTGGGCTGCAGTGAGGAGCTTTGAGTGGGACATAGAAGAGAGAATCACAGCACCAAAGGTGAAGGTGGGCCTGGGAACTAATGGTACAGTTTAAATACTGAGTTTACAACAAGAAGAGAGAATGAATCTGAAAAGAAAAACAGGAAGTTTTTCTTTTCAAAACAATGAACCGCTTTGAGGGACCAATACTCAGAGCCAGATGCCTCACAATAGGACCAAGGGTGCTACCAGTGGTGGTGATAATGATAGGCTGTGCAAAAGATCAGTCCCAGCACAGGCCGTGCCTTCCACACACTATCCTATGATTCCTGGGGCTCCTCTTCAGTGGAAAATACTGATCCTATAGATGCCACAGGTTCAATTTGTGACTTCCTACTTTTAAGCTCCAGCATTAAACCCTAAGGTGATGAGATGTTGAGGTTTAAAAGATACAGGATCTGAAATCTTGAAATATGTTTTCAATATTTGTTGTTATTGTCAGTGGGAAGTTATTATTATGATAATTTGAGAGCCTTTGATGTTAAGACCTAATAAACATGTATTTAGAGATCTAGAATAAATTGCTTCCATGATTGTATATGGAATAAATTGCTTCCATGATTATGATTTACTCTTGTTAGTTCTAGTATCCATGGGTTAATATTTGAAACATGACAATTGGCTGGAGATTTAACAATGCCTACCTGCTAATCCCTTTTCACTTTCCACATCCCCCTACTCCTTACCCATTAATTCCATAGGACTCAGTTTGAATTAGGAAAGGAAAATGAGCCACCTAAAATGAGTATAGTTGGAGAAGTCTCTGGACCTTATTGGCATTACCCATAAGAGCCTCACTAAGTTTCCTTCTCCAAAACATTTGACACTTGCTGCTTAAAAACCTGTGATACCTCTGTGGGGTCAAGCCTGGAGACAGAGAACCATGGCATAATTTGCAGGTAAAGAAGACTCAGAAGAGAGTGAGAGGAGGAAATTTTTCTAGGTAGCTCTACCTGTTTCAGTATACATGGCCAGGTCTTTAAACTTCCAGTTCATAAAGCAGTATTCCTTATCCTAATAATGTTCATATCTTGGTCTCCTAACAAGCACTGAGCAGTAAGTGTGCTCCACTGTCTGTCTGCATCTGACTGCCCTGACTGTGTTAATCATCATCTGCTCATAGAAGCATGGAAACCCTGGGGGAATAAGCGTTTGGCGGAGTCAGCAAATTGGTTGGTTTGTGCAAAGTTTTGGAAGAAGAGAGTAGAGTAGCAAAGTGAATTAATAGTGATAACATGAGTAAAAGTGGTTTTGAAAATGCAGAGGGATGGACTCCTATCTAATCGTATTATGATTTTGAATAAAAAGCAGATCTTTGTGAGTACAAACTTATTTTTAGTGTTAGTTAGAAGCTATTCACATAGTGCATAATGAAAAGCAAGTCTTTGAGTGTTTGAGTCAAGGGCCCACACAATTGCTAATAGTATTAGAAGATACTTGTTGTATTAGGTGGCCATA
The DNA here is from genome assembly GCF_001604975.1 of Cebus imitator. Taxonomy (NCBI): domain Eukaryota; kingdom Metazoa; phylum Chordata; class Mammalia; order Primates; family Cebidae; genus Cebus; species Cebus imitator. The sequence goes on from NW_016107359.1 coordinate 147,735, forward strand.
AATGACAACAAAGCATGGGACTAATAGGACAGAGGAGAATATGCTGTTCAAGAAAAATAATCTTCTTTTCTTAAAACATATGACATTTTTGCATCCTGCATTTGCCATGATATAATGACCCCATTAACAGAAAAGAAATGAAAAATAAGGAGTCAGCATGGTTGATGGTTGTTACCTAAGCCCATAATAACATTTTAAATTGCTTAAAGTTGCAGTCTCCTAAAAAGAAATTACAGTTGTTGAGTGGCCCTTTTGGCTACCTGGCAAGATCTATAATTCAAAAGATTCAAGATTTAATTCTTCTGGAATCTTATTTCAGATTTCCTATGTAAAAGGGTCAGAGAATTTTATATATTACAGAAAAGTATGAGACAATTAAGGCCAGAAAAATAGGCAGAGAAAAATAAGAAAACATACTTCTTTCCCTGTTTCACAATAGTTTGCTAGAGTGCTAAGTAAGACAAACAACCCTATAATTAGAAAGAAAATTATGAGAAGTTATTTTTATTCTAAAAAAATCACATTAATGGCTTTGTCTGCAGCTCAGTTATTACCAATTGCTATTAACTTGTTGGCACAAACAAGCTTAAAATTTATTTTATATTCTGTAGTCCTAATAATTTTTTTGAAAAAGTGTGACATTCAAATGGTATAATTAAAACAAGTAGAATAATAAACATATATTTATGAAGGGTTTGTATATGTATTTAAGTTGGAACAGATAATTCCTAGTGATTTTGTGAGTCATACAGTGAATAATTAAAATAAATTTAAATTCAAATATTAACATTTCAATTTCCAGTTTGGTGAACATAAGCAAATTAAGTTTGTTTTCAATTCCTGCAAAGCATATTAAAATTAACTTTTCCTCAATTTAAGTAATGTGTATAACTGAACTTCCTTCCCACTGTGAAAAGGTTTCATTTATTGCCATTTGTAAACTGCCTAGGATAGATTCAGAGTGGATTGGGCTAGAAACTCCTTGAACAGTTTCTTTTGAAATAACACTACATACGTTAAGCTCAATTACACATCCAAACAGCCACAGCTCACTTTTGGTAATTTATTCATTGATTTAACATAGTACCCAGAAGAGCCATGCCTGCTGTCATTTTTGTAATATATTATGTTTTAAATATACTCATGCTCACCCATGCACACCATTAAGGTGTGCATAAACCTGTGTTTTTCTCTCTTGACAGCTATAAATGTTTGTTATTATTACACAAAACATATGTTCATGTTGTTTTTGTCTAAATTATTCTATCTGGGGCTATAAAGTTTTAATGTTATTAGTTGCCCTTAGAATTTTAATGTTTCACTGCTGTAACCTTCTTAGGATTTCTGTGCAATTAAATAGAAACAATTTCACTGCAGTCTAGCAGAACAATATATTTTATACAAATAAAAAAAAAAAAACCTTGCTCTATTTTCTTTCAGTGTAGTAAAAATATTTGCCTGACGGTTTTTCTTTTTGGTCTATGGAAACTGCACCTCTGGTCATACCTGTGTACCAGCTGTGTGTAGAACATTTCTCTTTCTGCTCCTGGCATTTGTTGGAAAGACATGAGTTAAAGCACCCTTTAAACCAAAGGGACAATATTTCACCAGCCTTTCAGGGGTCATTCTAGGTACTATTTACGTGACTGTACATTAGCCTGGCTTTAGTTTAATATATGCAGAGGCCAAAACGGACTAAATGGGAAGCCCATTATAATAGCAAAATATGTGTCTGACTTGGATTCTTACCAGCATGGGTTAAAGGTAGTTTTATTTACAAATAAGTGGAAACACTAGCATTTGGTGGAGCCACAGAGATGTTTTTCCCTTATGTTCACAGAGGTGTTTTTCCCTTATGTCTCCTCTCGCTTTCATACCCACTGGTAATACTTGCTCCAGATCTCATCGTCCTAGTCAGCTAGGGCTGCAGACTTACTTACAGACCTAGTTTCTCACATATAGAATCATTGCATTGCAAATAATTTTTATTTTACAGATGAACTTCTGTGAGTATTCTGTCTCATTTACTATGATCTTAATGTTGGCAGCTTCTACCTCCACCCCAGCGGTATTTCATATATACAGTGTTAGGGCTGAGTTATGTCACTGACTTCATTGTCTCTGAGCTTCAATTTTCCTTTTTTTTTTTTTAATATACTAATTACTCTATTTCCATTGTCATCTTCCTAAAATACATGTTGGATCACTCAAACTCTAGCTCAAAAGACTTCTCAATGAATAAACTCAAAATACTTGAAAAGATGTTTGCAGTTTTCCTTGACCCAGCACCAAATCGCTTCTCCAGGCTCATTGGCCCTTAATTCTATTGCATGGCCTATACCTCAGCCCACTGGACCTGCTCACAGCTTCTCCAACACTACACTCAGCCACAGGTCCAAGTCAGCACATGTGATGTTTCCTCAGGGTGGGTGCTCTTCTCTGCTTTGTGTTCATCCAACCTCTGTTTCTTCCAAATTCAGCTCAAATACTGCTTCATTCATTAAGCTCTTCCTAATTCAAGTTCAAAATTAATCACATTTTATGCATCCCTTCAGCACATTGCTTCAGTGTGATTTCTTACATATTTCTTCCTATGATGTTCACTAGATTATAAGCACCTCGAAGGTGGGAACTATACCTTTCATCTTTGTTTTCTTACCAATGCCTCACACAACATGTAATAAGTACTGCTTTATTGGCAAATGGATGAACATTTCTTTTCACTTTTTTAACCTTGAAATAATTGGGAATCACTGAACTATTAGGCTATCAAGTTAATTTCCCTACATTTGTGGCTTTATGAACATGGATATAGACCTAAATATACCTGACAGAGTTATGGAAGAAGAGATTATATATTTCCTCAGAGCAACACATTATGTTAGTGGGAAAATCTTTGTTATTTTGCTTACATCTGAATGTTCCATCAAAGCTCAGTTCATCTTTTATCTGACCTTAGAGGAATCAAAGATTATTTTGCCCTTATTCTTTGAATAATCTCCTGCTAAAGTAAATAATTAGTGTGAAAATCAGAAGAACAAAATAAATGAACTTTGAATTGGGGTATCTCATATATCAGCATTGCTTAACTTCAATTTGTAGCCCAGTTTGACTTGTAAGAAAATTTGTGGAAGTTAATCAGTATATGGCATTATTTTGTTTTTCCAAGATTGTGGGTTTGAGTTGCCACAAAAATTAGAATTATTTTCTACCAACTTAGCCCAATTTTCATAAAGATGTAAAATTTCAGAGCATCATGAGGAGTTTATTCTTTTTCCTTAAACAATACTCCTAAAATAATGTGTATTATGGAATGAGAATTTATCAGTATTCTCAAGAGCCTTCTAAGACATTGTTTAGCAAAACATTGGGTTAGTGTCCCTTCTCTTATTTCTAGCACAATCCTCAGTTCATGGCAGTTTCCAGGAAAGGAAAACAGGGAATTAAGTTCTTAAAGGATTCATGGAAGTCTCTCTTGTTAAATCACCTGTTTGGACTTTTCTTTGTATCTCCGACACTTCTAAGTTTAACACCACATGCAAAGCCCAGTTAGAAAGAGATCTAGAAAGCCACATTTAACTTCCTTTTTAAGCTTTCATTTTTTTTTTCTCTTTTTTAGAGTAGTCTCAAATGGTGGGGATTAAGGCCTTTAACAGGCAGCAGTCACTTCCCACAAATAGTAGACCTCTCTAATTTACCCCATTTTAATTATATCTAAAATTTCTGCCAATTGTATGGCAAAGGATTATATGGTAGGAGAAAGGAAGGGGGGTGGATGTGGAGCCTGAGCAGCTTTCTCTTTTAGAAATAGAAAAACCTATAATGGAAAAATGCAACAGTTGTTGAAGACTGGAGATGACAGAAGTGGTAAGTCAAGGTACTTGATTACACAATAATCTTCCATGGAGTGCTCATTACTGCTAAATAATTGACTGTGTTGCCAGGTTTCTCAGTGAGGAAAGGGTCAAGGAGGTCAGTTATCTGGTGGTAATGACCGTAGCGGTCATTAGAGGATATTAATGCTATTAAGAATAGAAGTTTAACTTTTTATTGAAGTTTTTATTTAAATGATATTAACTTCAATTCAACTTTTAATTGAGGTGTAACCATCCAAATTCTACAGTCAGGCACCAAGAAGTAATGAACATAAAATCACATGTTCTTTTGATAGGTTGATGGGTCTTTATTAGAATTTCAAGGGCCTCCACAGAGCTGTTATTAGACACAAACTGCTCTGAAGTCTTCTATTAGAATTAGGGCTGGGTGAATGATTCTAGGAAATAATTTTAACCTGAACCACTTAAAGGTTTAAGAAAAAAAGGAAGGAAGGAAGCGCTGTCCTTTGTTTTTGTCTTTATTTTTATTTATTTATTTTTTAAGGTGAAGAGGCCTGTTTATATGGCTAGATTCACATGCATTTGCCAAGCCTTTAAAACACAATATATATCTCCTTTCATCCCTTTCTCTCTTCCTTTTATTTCTTTTCGGCAACTCAATGGAAATAGAAAAAAAATCAAAAACAGCAGAAATTTTTTCTTTAAATTTTAAGGAATGTTATCTTTTTCAAAAAATTCAACACATCTGTGTGTTGCTGTTTCTATTAATGTAGCAGTATATGTGAGAAGTCAGAATAAAATGAACACTTTGTTAAAATATTTAAGCCACATAAAAATGAAAATTAATGCCAGAATGTTACCATTCATGATCTATAAATAAGCTGTTTTCTAAATAAAAACAACCAACCACCTGCAGTCATATCTCTTAGAGAAATGGGAGGGATATGCAGTTTGAGGAGGAAATCTTCTATTACTACTCCTATAGGAGCAAAAGAAAGATAATTTCAAGGTTTATAATTTTACCTCTGTGAGCCAACAAGGAAGGAGCTGTGGGTAGTGAACAATTTCATAAACAAAAATCATACATACCTAAAACCCATTGTTTCTTTGTAATCATAAACTTTATGAAGATTTGCTGTTAAGTTGGTTGACTGCCATTTACAGCAAAGAAATTTGCTAGGAGAATTGATAATGGCTTGTTTTTCTTTGGAAAAGAATTTAAGCTATTTTACATTTTTGGTAGATAGCCAGCATTTTGTCATTTAAATGTGTCATATTACTATGAAAACATCATGCATCATAACACAGCATAACAATGTGATTTGCTGAAGTGCGAGTTTCTCAAAAAAAAAAGTAAACAAAAAGAAAAAGAAGGCAGTCATGTTGTTTTCAAATTATGAAAGGCATTCAAGTATATTTTTCCCTCAAGAGCCTGTAAAACTAAGCACTTAAACTAGTCCCACATCCCTGGATGCTCAGCTGTAAGTGGGTGTCTTTTATTCATGTGAGGGCCCAACCCTAAGCTTTGTTGTTAATAAGAGAATGTACAGGTAAGATTATGACATGTTCAGGTGCAGCTAATTGCATAAAAGCTTTTTTTTTTTTTTTTTTTTTTTTTTTTCAGGAAGCCAGAAGAACTAGAGCCTGGAATTTTTGATATAACCCAATAGTTCAGTGTGACTTGAAATTATGTCTTTTCTAAGAATGAGAATACTCTGGCTGGGAACAGTAGCTCATGCCTGTAATCTGAACACTTTGAGAGGCTGAGACAGGAGAATCTCTTGAGGCCAGAACTAGCCTGGGCAACAAGCAAGATCCTGTCTTTACAGAAAATTAAATTTAAAAAAAGAATGATAATACTCTGCTGTAATTCATTGACTAACTAAAGTGTTAGTTTGGAACGACCTCATTACAAGAGGAAAAGAAAACTGCTTCCCAGTAGTTAGGTTTATATGACCATTTCTGTGTGGTATCTGGAACTTTATTCTGATACGCGAATTTCTCTTCAACAGTATACAGGCCGAAAAGCACCAGCTCTTAACTGCCTCTTCTTGTTCCCATTAAATAAGTTGTTGCAATTTAACATGTAGAATTTTTAACTGAAGATCTCATTTCATCTTAAATTTCGGTTTTGAAAAGATCTTATTTCATAGGCCCATTTGGTTTACTTCAAACCATCTTTAAATTGGAATTAGAAATAAGGTCCCAGATTAGAATATAAGCAGCTTATTGTATTGGTCAACATTTAGAGAATGCAGAATTTTTTTTCTAGTCTAAAAACAGTATGATGGAAATTACCTCATGTTGCTATTGTGGGGAAAAAAGGCAATATAATGTGTTACTTGTAGAATTTGATGAAAAACTCGTTAATGCAATGGAATTGGGTATCAGCATTGATTTTATTTGCCAAGACATTTTTGCAATAATGTTTACAATAGTTCAGGGGAAAAAAGAGATACTTTTGGACCAGAGAGAAAAAAAATTCTGTTGAGGCTGTTGTCTGCTAGGACTTAGCAGCAAGCAATAATACCAATGGAAGTGAAATTATAACCTGATATGTGAGCCTCTAATGTAATTTGAAATCTGAGGTAAAGGGTAGGGAAGCCCTTCCACACAGCATGTGTAAAGTCTTCTTAATAATGTAACCATTTCCTGATAGAAACGACTAGTTTTTCTAATGTTTTAAATAATTTATTGGTTTTTTTTAATATTAATTGTAATAGATGCTCATTGAAGAAAACCTGGAAAGTACAGTAAATAATACAAAAGAAATAAAATCACAACTATCTTACCATCAAATGACAAGGCTAGCTAACATTCTGATGTAGTCAGTAGATGTTCTTCTGGCTTCTGATGGAGCCATTACAACAGTCCAATGTAGCATTCTGAGCATACTTCTAGTCTTTTTTCCTACTGCAAATAGTTTTGTTGAAATTTTTAAAATTCACAGATTATATGGTGAGATTTAAATTAGATCAATATTTTTATTCTTCACTTTTTTATTGAGAAATATATTTTCCTTGTCTCTTTTTCCACAAATAACATTTCACTTTGTTTGAGAAGTTTGTTCTCATATTTATTTTACTAAAATTTCATATGAAGTGTAAAATACCTCATCTGTTGTTTACCATGTTATTTTTAGAAAATTATTCTTTGAGTACCCTGTATATAAGATTAAGATTTTCACCCTGTGTGTAAGATTAAGATTAACACCACTTCTGTGTTTATGCAAACAAGCTCATGATGTTATAATGACAGGTTTTATATTTATCAAATTTCTACTTTTCAGAATGCCTTTTTGGAAAGTTTATGATTTCCTGATTGGATTTCATGACTGAATCGTTTCTTATTTTTTAAGATTGAGATTGGTTATATTTTTAATAGGTTTTACAAATGTAGCAAGACAGTAAACACTGGATATTACAGTTGTGTAGTTGTACAAAACTAGGAGAAATACATTTATTGATCTCCTGAGAGCAGTAATTACAGCATAAAGAGATGGGATTCTATTTCTGTTCTTCCATTCCTTCATATTTCATTGCTATGATTGAACCTAGCACTCTAGCATTTTACCAGTAAGATGTAGCTTATGAGACTAGTTGCGTTACTCTGCAGAAAGTAGCCTTAGAATAAGCTGTTGAAGTTGGCATGTAAATAAGATGTTTAAAATGATTTAAAAATGTACAACTACATTTTGATTGTCAATTTCAGTAAGGTCTTTAGAAAGCAAATGTAATACACTCGATGTGGTTAGGCTGTGAGTTGTTAATGTTCGTTCATAAGGATGGTGACATATAGTAGATCATTAAAATACAAAAGAAGCCTTTTTGGACTTTGATGACATTGTAATAGCATTCTACAGAGTTTAGGAAAAGATATTTTAGAAGATGAATGTGAGACAACTTTCTCTTCCCAATGTTGGTATTTTCAGCGGTATATTCATTATTTTCCCTCAAAGCTTATAAACATTTTTTGGTGTTTTTTTTTTTAATAGGGGAGATTAGGAAGTGTTGTTGTAACTGGGATGTCTGTTTTGCTATGAACCATGTACTATACTTTTCCCTTCTGGTCTAGGTAAACAATAACAAATATTTAGTGAGCATCTTATGTGAAAAACATATATTGAATTATTTTTAAATGCTTTTAAATAAAAGTTTAGGAGCTTTTGCTGTATAGGAGGATCTTAACTGTTGGAATGATCAGTCAGTTGATTTAGCCTTTGTGTATTCATTTATTCTACAAATATTTATTAAGTATTTAATGCCTACCATACATCCCAATGTGTTGTCTTCCCTAGACTTTCAAGTTTTGTGTTATAGGAAACTTGGGCTTCTCCTATAAAACATTTGGTAGGATTGCAAGAAAGGAGAGAGACAGGCCATTTTCTAATTGTATGTCAGGCAAAATTGATCTTTAAAGAGAATGTTCTGGTATCAGCAAACTTTATGCTCAGAGGAAGTGGTAAATTTGCAAAGATATGCATCTATATCAAAGAATCCAAACAGGAGACCTTGATGGGGAACTGAGAAGGGAATCAAATAAACAAGGCTTTGGACCACAGAAGCACTGACCTTTTTGGAAAGGACTTGAAAGCTATAAGTGATGAGCAGGGGCAAGAGGCTTGAACAGGAAAACCAATCAGATAGCATAAAGCTTAGATTCAGACTCTAGCTTTATATGTTTTTAAAAATTCCAAAGAAAGGCTTGGAAGTGACTCTTTCCAAGAATCTGTCATATCATTTTTATTTAATTTAATCATTTGCGTATTTGGGAGTAACTTGTTTGTACCAACATGTATTTAGATTAGTTGATTCTTAACTATCACTCATTTGTATCACATATATTTTGTATCAGACTGGAATAATTTATTGGATCAGCAGCCACAAAGAATCAGCAAGTAAAATCGTTCTAAATGTAATGCTATCTAGGATAGAAAAATCAAGAAAGTATGGGCACACATTAACTGGATCCTTTCTCTGTTTACTTTTTTCTAATTTGATTTCATTTTAATTGTAATGAAACAGTATAAAGGATTCATATCCACCCCATCAATTTATATAAACTG
>NW_016107359.1:156650-235998 GCF_001604975.1 Cebus imitator
TCAGTCTTTGACAGATTTTTAAGCACAAAATGATAAAAATCATACAGCATAAGGCTTTTACGTTAGAAAATATAGAAATAGAACAGCAGTTGTTCTCTTTAGGACAGAGCCCTCTATCCAGGGGAAACAAGAGATTTCATCCCCTTCTACGAAGTTCACTCATATTGGTCTGTTGCTTTAATTTATAGTGACAGCTTCTGCAAAGAGCACAGTCTTACTCTGGTAGATTGCATTATTGTTCCCACGATTCACTCCCCTTTTCTGTAAGAGGATTATACACCCCTGCCTCTTACCATGTGATTTGCAGGCCTCCTGTGGGGGAGGATACACCCCTGCCCCATCAACTTTGAGCTTGGCTGTTATGAGCTTTGGACAATGGTAAGTGAGCGGATGCTTTAGGAGCCATTGCATGTCTCCGTTAGCTCTCTGGCTCTTTTCACTCTGACACAAGGATAGCATGTCCAAAGAGGCGCTGCATCCAGCATCCAGGAATGAAGAAAGAATGAAGACAGATAGAGAAAACCCACAACCTACTCACAGCTATCCTAAGTGGGCATATAATGTTAAGTAAGAAGTAAACATTTGTTTTCCTATGCCTCTATCATTTCAGGTAATCTACCATTACCAAAAGCATGACCATGTATTTCCCCAACCTCATCAAACCAGTCTACACTTCTTCATGTTTCCCATCTCTAAGTCTTCCTCCAACATTGTTCGTGTCACAAATAAGGGAGCTCACAAATCTTCCATGGCTTCTTATTTTAAATGTGAAACTTGTCTATTTCCAAGGCAAGCCTAGAGTCTAATTTCTATGTCAAACTTGTTTTCGTTTTTTACTCCACACAGCCTCCATCACTAGTTGAGCCAGTTTCCTCACTGTCTCACATATGTTTAGAGCAGTAGAATACGGTGGTTAAAACTAGCTTCTGGATTCAGGCAGCCTGAGATTGAACCCTGGTTTCAGTACGAACTGGCTGAGTAACCTTGAACAAGTTGCTCAACCTATCTAAGCTTCAATTTTGGATAATTCAAGGAGGATAATAAGAGTACCCAATTCACAGGGCTGTAATATTAACTGATGTAAGGCATATAAAATTCTTAGTGTGGTACCTGTCTCAGCAAATGCTCAAGAAGTATTAACTGGTTGTTGCTTTTATCTGGAATGCTTTTTTTTACTTCTGACTTATCTCAGTGCTAACCAAACTTCACGTTTGAGTTCAAAGTTCATTTCTCTATGACGTCTTCCCTTGCAGTTTTTTGATAGTGTCTTTTATTTGCTCATTGTTGTTTCCTTGAATTACGCTGTTTCTGGTTCTAATCTTCTTGAAGATAGTGAGTTAAACCTACTCTGTATCCTACAGACTGAGGACATCATGACTATCCAGTCTAATTAATCGATAATATTTACCCTGTTGAAATTATTCATTTGGAGAGCCAGTTATTTATTTTTTTTTTTGGAGGGGTGGTGATAGGGAGTAGGGTGGAGTCAGTGCAGAAATGGCCATAGTTTTAACAGAATATTACTTTTAAACCACTCTGAAATTTGTTAACACCTGTTATGTCATTCAGTTCTTTTCCTAAATAGACCTCAAATTTGAAAGAATCCTGTAGCTATAAAAGAGCTTTTGTGTTAAGAGAGCACTGAATCTTAACCACTAGACCACCAGGGAAGCTAAGGTTTGGTGTTAAGATAAAAACATGTTAGGTGAGGCCTGTACTGGGGTTATTTTGCGGTGATTTCCGAGATTTTTGGTGCACCCATCATGGGGTTAGTTTTCAGTCTAAACTCAAGAGTGACCTCAGTATTGCTGAAATTAATCAGGGGAATTTTGAAAGAGAAGATCATAGCTAGCTAAATGAAGTGTATGTTCTGCCAAGGTCAAGTTGTCTTGTATTATTTGAGACTCAGTGCTAGTATTTTATTAATTGTTTTCAGATTGGAAAATAAAATTACAGCTTTTCCAGGAAACTATGGAAATCAATTTATTTTAGTAGGGGAATAGGGGCATGGAAAAGCAGCTTGCCAATTCTATGCAACTGTGAAGAACAGAGAATTATGAAAAGCTTGCTGTATGAGTCATAGAGTGAAAATCCTTGCTTCAGGGATTAACAGGTACATAAGTTATGGACAAAGTAAGTAACTGGGGCTCCATATGGATATTTTATTGTCTATTTTAATTTGTATCAATCACTAAAAAGAAAGGATCACATGATACAAGCACATCACTGATCTATCTGTAATTATTAAATCAAAAGTAATTTCAGAAAATACTACCCTCAACAGACAACTCATTTATTTATTTAGCTGTGGAAGCTGTCCTAGAGCTGGGAGCTACTGTTGTAGCTAGATTAGCTAGATGAATGAGTTACAACAAAACCTGATGGAAATAACACTGTTATAATAGACAGTGGATATGTTCAAGGTAATTGATAATTATAGTGGGAGAGAAGAATGTCAAACATTTTTATGAGAAAATTATGTGTTCAATGCACATATTTTAGTAAACACATAATATAAAGAATGTTGAAAATGAGTGATTAATTGTAACTTATTTTTTAAAAGTAACTATATGTGCATGAAGGGTTATAGGAATATATAGGTTAAACCAAATAATGGTGGAAGAGAAGATTACTTCAAAGAATAGGATGTTATAAAGCCATGTTTATTAGCTTTTGTGAGAGCAATCCAGCACCATTCAATTTATTCCTTGCTTTATGTTAGATAGTTCTCAAGAGACTGAAATCCACTATTAAGCTTACTGATTTACATGCAAATAGTGGTCTCTTCTCTCAGTTGTATATAGACTAATACTTGTAAGGACTTTGTATTTTGCCCAGAAATGTTTTGCACTTATTTTTAAAATTATTCAAAATAAACGTGCACTCTATTAGACGTTTGAAACAAAAAATCTATACCTTTAAAAATAACAGATTTTGAAATGCAGCAAATGCTACATGTGCAGAAAAGTCTATACATATATAACATAATTGCTGGCAATCAAATTACTTGCCCATCAAAACAAGCAAATGATGTCTGTTTTACTCCAAATTCATGGATGCTGTCTTCATTAGGAATGTTAACTTATCAAAACATAATTTGTCACACTGGAAAATTACTTTTTAAATTTCCTTAGGTGTATGATAGATTTTGAGAAACATTATTTTGATGTGTGAGTTTGAATAAGGGCAGCTAAGTTAGAAGAGATGAAGTAAATACTTGAGTTCCTCTATGTAGATAGGCACTGAGAGTGGCATTCATGGTTCAAAGTTGAGAAAGTTCCTGCTGGCCCTACAGGTACTCATAGTGAGTGTGAGAGAGCAACATATTGCTCTGTGCTGTGAGTACAATGTGGCAAGTCATAATGGTAGAGAAGGGTGTCTACATTGGGAATCACATGGCTTTCTGAAAGGCTGTGCTGAAACCAAGTTTGAAAGAATGAATAAAAATCAGTCAGTTGAAAGTGTTTTCAGAAAGTGTTCAACACAACACTGGCAGGAAACAATAAGTAATTCCACTAGGCTGTAGGAGTAGGAGTAAATAGCATAACATGAGGCCAGGAGGCAAGAGAGGAGCAGACTATGAACAGACTTGTGTGTCCACTGGTAGTTAAGAGGCATCTGTGAAGGTACTTTAGCAGGGGATGGCATGATCAGCTGTGCAATTTACAGGGTTCTCTAATAGCAGTGCAGATGATGGATGGGGGGCACAAAATGGAGTCAGGGAATGCAATGAGAAGATGAAGCTTCAAATCAGTAACAGTGGGAATATAGAGGGGACAGGGTGGATCCAAGAGATGTTAGAGAGGTAAAAGTCTTGGCCTAGCCTATCATCTCTATTTATAATTTCCATATCTGTGAAATGGGAATACTACTACTACTGTGTACTCCATAGGTTGTGTTGAAAGGATTAAATGTAAAACACCACTTAACATAAGGCCTAGTACATAAAATACACTTAATAAATATTAGCTTATTATTTGTCATAATATATCAGCAGAATGAGGTAACTGATGGGAAGCAAGGAAGAATGTAGTCAATGTGGGCTGTTGAAGAAGTAACGAGTAAATATTCTGAGATAGGTAATTTCAGAGGAAGGATTCACTCTGAAAGCCAGAAGCCAGATTGTAGCAGGTTCAAGAATAAAATTTACAGTGAAGAATTATAAAATAAAAAAGATAGATAGACTACTCTAACAAGATATTTAACTGTAAAGGGAAGCAGGAAAATAAAATCATAGCCAAAGTGAGATGTTTGATAAGATTTTTTTTTTTTTTTTTTTTTTTTTTTGAGACAGAGTCTCCCTCTGTCACCCAGGCTGGATTGCAATGGTGTGATCTCGGCTCACTGCAACCTCTGCCTCCCAGGTTTAAGTGATTCTCCTGCCTCAGCCTCTCAAGTAGCAGGAATACAGGAGCCCACCACTGTGCCCGGCTAATTTTTGTATTTGTAGTAGAGATGGGGTTTCACTATGTTGGCCAGGCTGGTTTTGAACTCCTGACCTCAGGTGATCCACCGAACTTGGCCTCCCAAAGTGCTGGGATTACAGGCGTGAGCCACCCATGTGGCCGATAAGGTTTTTTTCTTTGTTATTTTATTTTTGTTTTTATATTGGGCTATTTGTAACATATAACACTGTTTTCAATCAAGTCAAGAGTCCAGAAGTAGTGGCACGGGGTTGATTGGTATAATGAACCCTGAGATTTAAGTTGAAAAAACAGGAAGGCAGAAGAGAGCTGATACAGAGGCAGGGATTAGAATTACTTAGAACTAGTCTGGGAAGAATATGTGCATTAACAATGAGGTGAGGTTGGAGAGTGGGAATTGGGAGAATTAGTTTGTAGTCAGAGTGTGGGACATGGGAGTTTATACTCTAGATATGGCAAAAATATGATTATGGGAGTTGGTTGCAGAATGGTGTAGGTCACTGGAATTGAGGAAACCAAGAAACTGGGATGTAGGAAGAGTCAATATCACTTACATTGAAATTGTCCAAAGCAGAATGGAAGTGGGTGGAGGAGGAAGAAACAGATTCCGGGGCAGGTCCAATAATCCTCAACCAATAAATCCAGAATTGAGTCACACAGAGAGACTCAGGGTGAGTTTCAAAAGACATATTTTAAAATTGGGTAAAGAAGCAATGGCTTGGAAAAGGCTGTAAGAACACAAAGACTGACTCTCTTTTGCATGTTATGGTGAGTAGAGAAATGAAGACCAAGCAGCCTCTACATCTAAGGAAAGGGCTAGTGGGGATTTCAAGGGGAACATGAGCTGGGAGCACTATTGGGGTGAGAATAAGTGAAAAGACATAAGAAGGTCTCTCTCTTTGAGTACTGATGAATAATGGCAAGGATGAGAGGCATGGTAGAGTTAACTGGTCCCAAACTTTGATTCTGACAAAGGCAGAGGCGCTGGAGAGCGCCAGCAGCCTGTGGCCTAACAGTCAATGTGTTCAACTCTGTATTTTGTATGCCAGTGTGATCGGATTACAGGTATGAGCCACCATACCTGGCCTCTATCAGGTTTTAAGTGACATTTATACCATAATAAATCTTTTTATGCTTATACTATATGCCAGTGTTTTGTTTCTTTTTCTCTTCTTCTTCCAACATTTTTCCTGTTTCACTGTGTATTAGCATTTCAGCCAGATAATCGAGGGAGAGACATAGTGAGAAGAAATAAGCATACAGTCATTAGATGATTGCATATTGTCAGGAAACCTCAAAAAATTGTTGAATTTTTGTTAAATAACTGCTGCAAAAAGTTCATATTATCTAATGGCCTGATCCAAGCAAAATGGTATTATAAGTAGGAAGACCACTTTTTGTACCTATCTTCCTTTTTCTCTTTCTCTTTCCCTCTCTTTTTCTTCTCCTTTCCATTTAAGACACATTTATTGAGTTTTAATTACCAAAGCACTGCTCTTAGTTGTTGGTAGGGTAGAGGGCTAAAGGTGGTATAAAATGAACAGAACCTGGTTCCTACTCCCAAGATTGTTATAGATAAGAAAGCAGACTTGATAATATTCATAATATACATAACTATAATATGTAACATAACTGTAATGCCAGAAAAACATGGACTAAAACAAGGAAATAAATGATATCTTATGGAAGTATAGAGGAAAGAACAATTAAAGAATATGAAATGCTTTATGAATTTGTGTGTTTTAGTGGGAATTTTGGTTCTGACGTAGCAAAAACACTCTAAATTTCAAAATCTAGCTGACTTTATACAGATAGGATTTACTTTGGTTTTCTTTCAACAGTATGGATAATTGACATACATACAATATATAAAATTTAAATGCTGTTGCTACTAAGTGGTTCACACTAATGTTACGACCTATTAATGCTTAGGAATAAGCCCTGAAGATGATTAAAGGAATTATAGGTGATCCGGAAGTATGTACGTTCTTTTCGCATGAATGTACATGAATTTATGGTTTGTGGCTAATCATTGATATGTGCTTAAAGAATAGAGATGTTTGCTGTCAGAGAATAGAAGATTTCAAGTATATATTAAAATTTTAGAAAAAGGATGCTATAGCCATCTTCATCTATCCCAAGACAAGAACTAATGATTGTCTATACAGCACAATTGGGGTGAGAGTAAGTGAAATGTGTCTATACAGCACAACAATTCCAATCAAAAGTGAGAATCATTCATACGTTTATTTATTCATTCAGTTGTCAGATGTTCACTGAGTATCTTCTATGTGCTGGAAATCACAAAAAGCTTTTGTGGAAACAATAGTTAGCAAAACCAGACAGGATTTGTCCCCTTATGGGGCTTGAGGAAGATAGATTGTAATCATGTTTTCACAAATAAACATCAAATTGCACCTGTGAAAAATACTACAAGGGAAAAGTTCAAAGTATTTGAAGATTTTTTGTTAATTTTATCCAATCAGGGAGGTTAGGCAAGTGTTCACCAAGGAAGCAAAATGGAATGAAGATCTAAACAAAGATTAAATAGGGAAAGGGACTGTGGACTGAAAATACATTCAGACTGAAAGAGTACTGGTGATAATGAAACTGGAGAAAGACCATGACACTGAGAAAGAGTGCATCTAGGGCCAGGTGTGAGGGAAGATTTGGGATGAAGGGAGCAGCGATTGCTTGGAGCCCTATAGTTCTTTGCTTTGAAGGCAAAATATGCAGCAAGTAAATTCCATTTTTGTTCATATCTTTTACCTGAATATAAATACATCTTAAGGCAAATGCCTTCCCAAAAAATAAAATGGAAAAGACATTATCGTGATAGAATATTTTAATAAGATGTAAAAATAAAAATATTCTTTATTTTAAAATTTTCAATAAAGGCAAGAAAGCACACCTCTTCTTCACTCATAAAATAAATAAATAAGAGGAAAAATAAGATCCCTAGCTCCTATCTTGTTTATCCTAATCAGGATTAGCTTTATCCTAATCAACAATCTTATATTCAACCTTAATGATATTTCATTAGCTTCTCAGAACCACCTTTCCTGTCTAAGTCTAATTATATCTAATGTAATGTATCTCAACTCACTATATTAAATCATTTTTAAAAGAGAATTTTAAAAACATTTTTAAATAATTCCAGAGCTTTGATTTAGGCCTAGAGAGGATTGAGTTCTGTTATTTCTTTTTGGGGTCTATGATCTGCCAATTTTCTTCTCAACATGTCTTTTATTCTCGTATTTTAAGGAAATGAAAATAAACAATTTTCTTTTGTAACAATTCACAAATGTCTATGTAAATAAAATGCAAATCTAAACACCTGTTCTAATGAATTCTTAAAATAAGTCAGTTATTCAACATGCTTCATGTTGTAGAGACCAACTTGCTCTTGCCTTTGCTCACATTAGCCCTCACAGATAACCCTCAATTGATTGAGAATCTTAGGTACCTCCAGTAGTATATTCTAATATCCTTTTATCCTCCAAAGAGATTAAGGTTCTAAATCTTATGAATGCTAAGCTTCAGAGAATGTGAGTCAGAAATGATACAGAAATACTACAGAGAATCTGTGTAACAGTAGCGTAGGACCCTGTTACGGAAATATGCAAACAAAAATGTACAAACAGAAATGTATAAACAAAAGTCTGACAATGTAAAATACGTAAGTGAGGAATCATTAGCTGCCACCATTTCTCTTTGATGACCTTTTGGTGATGTGTTTCTATAAACTATTGCAATTGGATGTACTACCTAGATAATCCTCAGATTACCTTCGAGAGACATCATGGATACTGTATTTAACTGGACTGCAGGAGAAATAGATTAATGCTCTTCTACCCTCTGAAAGATCCTTGTGATTTTTTTTTCACTGAAAACGTTTTGGGACCGATAAAGAAAAACATGCCTATTCTCCATCTATGATGGTAATGAGTGATCAGGTGTGTATTCATTTAAATCTGTTATGCTTAGTGTTCAGAGAGTAGATCTGAAAGCAAAAGAATAATGCAAATTATATAGATGGAAGAAGTAGAATATATAATGATATGCAATACAAGAAAAAGAATAAGAAAACTAGGACCTTCTAGCCAAAGAAAAAGAAAATTTTTACTGGATGCAGTGGCTCATACCTGTAATCCCAGCACTTTGGGAGGCCAAGATGGGAGGATTGCTAGACCTCAGAAGTTCAAGACCAGCCTGGACAAAATAGTGAAACCCTGCTTAAAAAAGAAGAAGAAGAAGAAAAAAAAGAAATTTTTTTTAAGTAAAAGCTGAAGGACTTATATTAACTAAGTCTATTGGACTTAAGATTTAGGCTTGTTTCTAAGAGCAATGAACAGAAACAATGGCTTCCAGAGGGCAATCCTTGATGACTGATGATGGAAACTGGTTGAATTTGATATGGTCCCTAAATTTTACTCTGTGATAAATAAGAAGAGCTACAATTGGAACTTAGGAAAAGGTCAGTTTATTTGAGGAAGCTAAAAATGATGTAATTTTTAGGTGTTTTCTTAATAAAATTGTAAAGAACAGGCACAAAAATTCCATCTAAGGAAAGTGGGGAGGGGAACATGTTTTTAGGGGATTGCATTTTAATGTGGAAAGAGAAAAAAAGCAAATATGCCAGAAGCTGTTTATGAAACTGTTCTTGGTGGCTAGAGATTTGGAAATAGCAAATCAGCAAATACATGAAGGTATCTTTAAGGAAAAAGACTGTTAACATTATTTTTCCAAAAGTGTAGTATCATTTACTTGGAGGAACAGAAATAATTAATATAGTCTTTTTGTTCAGGGAAGCTATTCCACAAGATAAAAGGCTAGTAATCTAATAACTAGCATATCAGTATTATTTTATTTGCTTTTTCCTGTTTGCAAAATAACTTCTGTGCTATCTTGTTATTGTTGTTCTACTTGGCTAGTTATACATCCATGATAAGAGAACATAATTAATGTGAAAAATTATACCAAAATGGTTGTGTTTATTTTGTGTCATTTTAGCAGTGCCCCTTCAGGAGTGCTGTTCTTATTTTCCACTTGCATTCAATAATAGGCTTGCAGCCAGTGGCATTGTATTTACACAGTTTTTGTCAAAACAATTTTATCTCTAATAGAATTTGATCTACATTGGCTGAAAACTTCTGTTTCTGTTTAAAACTTTAATATAATTTTGTGTGTCTCTATTTCAGGCAATATAAAAACTTTTGAACTTACATATACTTGGCAGCTGTATAGTGTTTTCTTTCACTAAGTTGATTTATTTTGTAAATAGGGGGAAAATGTCCTTAAAATTAGGCATCTCATTTTTAAATGGGCTTGGAGGAGAGCAGCAAATTTGAGCATAGTCTGTGTCATTCATTCACCACAGAAAAGAACATTTAAAAAATACTCCACATGCTGTGACCTTCAGATGATTAGAATTGGTTACAAATATAAATGAATTCCCCATATACATTAAATGATCCTCCAAGAAACCTTGTTTGAAAATATGTAGACATATATTTTCATTTTGATGCACAAGGATTTACACATGTGATTCCCCATTAACTTTACTCAGGTAAATCCCATTAAAAAGTGCATATCCCTCTGGGTGTATAAATTTACACATGAAGCACAGTTAAAGTATATCAGTATTAATACTGTACCATGGGAATACCATATGACAAGGAAATTGGCAATACAATTAGAGTTTCACATAGTGTTAGAATGTTTTCATTACAATAAAAAAGTTTTTGTGACAGCATAAAAGGATAAATTGTACTTACTAGGACAACTAGAAAAAATCTGTACATTTCAATATAACTCTTATGAAACAAATGTAATAAGGAAGATTAATGCTCTGAATCTCTTAAAAGGTACTCTTTTATCATTGTGTTGTCCGAATGGATGACTGAAATCTTCTAGCACTGAAAGTAGAAAGTAGGAATCAATGGTAAAACCCATCTACCAGGATGGATATTATATTGAGAAAGGTATTCTGTTTGCCACCTTCTCTTCCTTTTTTTCTCTCCTTCTTCATACATTCTATTATCTCCTGCTTTTCTCCTTTTCTCTCTTCCTTTTCTCTCTCCTAATTTATGAGCATGTTTTCTTTGTTACTGTTTTTAAACATATGAGCTATTTAACAAGGGTTACAGGTTTCCCTTATGCCAACTGTATGTCATCAGGAAGACATAAAGACAGACACATATCCTTTATAAAAATGGATGTGTGAACTGTAATGAACTTGATACTTAGTCTTGATTCTCTGCTCAGACTAAGCAATCTGAGATAGAAATTAAAAATGCATAGTTCTTCATCTTCTGTTAGGATTCAATCTGTAGGCTTTAATAAACTCATAATGCTGACTACAGTTATTTGCCTTTTCCCCCTATTTCTTATAGCTATGTTCACCTGACACGCTGAAATATTAATGAATCCTGTGACACTCATTGTGTACATATATAGAGCACATAATTTTGACTTATGAAAGTTACTCAGTTGCAGACCCTTGAGGATGAAACATTTGCTGGGGTAGACCATTTCTAACAGATCATTTGATGTTAAATGGTCTGATTTTGTTTGGTGCTCTTCCATTTGCCACAGAGTGATACAAAAGCACTGTAAGCCCAGTGTCCATACAGAGCTTAGTTCAGATGGAGTTGGAGCTATTCTTCAGGAATTTGAAGGGGTGTTAGGAATAGGAAATTGCTACTCCAAGTGCTGTCAGATAGTATCCAGAGAAGTGACACTTTCTGTGAAGGTCATTTCTCTCTCCTATCAACTGTATCTAGGCTAGCATCAGAGAGGAAAGCTGTCAGTAATTTCTAAGCTAGCTAGGTTATATCTGGCAGTGCTGGAGCAAATAAACTAACATGGTGCTGGTTTCTTGAGACGTTTGTTAGATCTCTGTGAATACTGCCCAGGGGGAGTTGTTTCTAGGATGTTCCTGAGAATTCTGCTGGACTAGGAAGTAGAAAAGGTTTTAAGCACTCAAAATCTTTTTTCTTAGTTTGCTATAAAGTTGCACAAAGTCTGTATAACAAGGCCTTGGATGGCTTTATTTCTGTATTGCATTTTGGGGACCGACTTTTTTTTAACTCCTTAGCCTCCGTTTCTCTCTGCCTCTGTTTTCTTTTCTCTATTTTCTCTCCTCACCAACCATCACAAACTGAAATGTCTGTATTTCTCTAAATATATAATTTATTTTTAGCCTTCTCACTTATTGTCCCTGATTGCTTTCACAAAGAGCTCAGTAGCTCTCCATATGATTATGCAATAAAATTCCCTTCAGTTTTTGTCAAGAGAGACCTCTGCTTTTCTAAAAAGCCACCATGATATTTCTGGTCTTTGATAGACTAACAGGTATATATACCATAGTCAATGGATCATTCAAACACGGAAGTTACAAGCCAGTCCTCTCTCATTTGTGGATTTATTTCTGTGACAAACCGAAATCTTTTATCATCTTTGCTGTAAAACATGCATTAGTACACAGCTAAAGGTGGTGCTTTTATCTAGCTAAAGAAAAAGAATGTTTATTTTTGATAGGGACCTCATCTTAAAAGGTCCGATTCTATTTAAATTTTGACTCTTTATATAGGAAAATTAGGTTATTAAATGAAAACCCAATTATTTATTTGTATATATAGTATTAGGTAAAACTATTTCGTCCTAGAAGGAATACACCTAAAAGAGCAATGTAGCACCGAGGACATTTTCAACCTAGAATATTTTATTTAAATGCCACTAAGCTATCAGTAATATTTGTTGCATTTGTTTTCCCATCATTGTTGATTGTCAATATATTTGTGGGTGAATAGACAATGTATTTCATAACTGAGCTTCTCCTATTATTTATGTTTCTTTTTTGAAATTTATTATTTTTTTACAGATGGGGTCTCACTTGCTGCCCAAGCTAGACTTGAACTCCTGGGCTCATGTGATTCTCCTTCCTCAGCCTGCTGAGTAGCTAGGACTATAGGCTTATGTCACCACACCCACCTACATTGTATATTTCTTGATGGCACTGCCTTGTATGAGTGACAGGAGAACTTACTGCTGTATTGATGAGCTCACATGCCTCAAATCAGAGCTGTGTTGAATTCAAGTAGTCTGGCAAGAGGAGCAGGTGGGTGATAAAGGAGGCAGACAGTGTTTATACACAATTTTTGGGAACCTGGCAGGAGGATCAGAGCCTGGCCGGGAAAAGGAGTCTTTAAAAGAAAAAATCACACAAGACTGAATAGCACTTTTTAATGGAAAATTCTTATTTTGACTCTAATTTTATGCTTAGATGCTTTTAATTTGATCCACATTTAATTTGCCATTCCTTGGAGAAAGCATTGATTATATGAAAAACTATCTGCTCTATTGCTAACAAAACAAGATTGGTTTCAAGGGCTACCATTGATGGCATTATATTTTAATGGTGCCCACCTGGAAACTTTGAAGCATGCACCACTGGAATTATCTTATCATCTCCACACCAACTCTTCTGGTTGTGATTGCCTGATAGCTTTGTTAAAGTCATAGTTTTGAAGAAAAGTGAGTCAATATTGAGTATTGAAAAGTGAGTAGAAAGCTAAGTTTGGATAATGGAGCTTTATGGCATTGTAAAGGACCATTTAAAAACTAAATGTCAGTTGTGTATTTGAGAAGACCTATAATAATATGTAATACATAATAATATATAATAGATCTATAATAGTATATAACAGATATATAGATTCTCCCAAACTCAATCACTTTGATGCTGTAATGAAAAATAATGGTATTCAACACTAATATGACAAGTTTCAGAGAGACATAAATACAGATTCTGAGTTTAGGCTAAGCAACTGTGTAGTAACAATTATTTTAGTTAGAAATCTGAAGCTGCATACAAGATCTACCACAAGCATTATATAAGAAAATTCAAGTCTTTTATGTTTTAAAAATTAGGCTGCCATTATTCCTGAAATTATAATGGCTCAACTAGCAACAGTAAAGATGTCCAGGTTTCAATAAAATATATTTCATAAATTAGCTTATCATTACACTGATTTAGCATGCCTAGCAGGTGAGAGACAAAAACATGTGTTATCTTCCCTAGGGAACCTTCAATGAATGTCATTCTGCCTTCATATGTCTTTCTTTTCTCCCCTTCTTGAACTGATATAAAATTCTAATGTGTGCCCTCTAGTTCCATCTTCATTGAAATCTAGCAAAACTGCTGAAGGTAAGATAGTGGCAATGGTGCATGAAAAAAGGAAAAAGGAATACAGTGATTCATGGCATACTTGAGGAAAGTTGCAATTGTTAACAGCTCTACTTTTATATATAGACAAGTTAAAGTATGTCATATATCAGTGTTAAAAATAAAGTTACTAATCTTGGTAGTTTCTTAAAGTTCATAGGAAAGGCACTGCAACTATTTTGATACCTTGAAAGCAGTGCCATATGTATTTTGAGGGCATACCATGTCACTATATCCCAAAACAATAGTCAAGAAAGTCAATTTATGATAGAACCATTAGTAATCTTGACAAGCGGATGCTGTTTATATACCAGGAATAGTAGGTATTATGAAAAACCCTGCTTCATATAATATTATAAAAATTAAATGTGACATTTTCCAAGTGTTTATTAGCTCAGATCAACATCCCTTATCTCTGAGTCTTTGTTCTGCGAAAATTTGAAACTCTGATGCAGCTATCATTTTGGAAATAGTATTCATTGCTCTTCAGATCTGCAGATGTCAGTGCTTTTAGAGCTAGAAAATTGTTAGGCATTGTTTCCATTTGGTAGATGAGAAAACTGAGATGTATGACCAAATCTGTTTCCTTTTACTGGTAAGAAAAATAAATGCAGAGAATCCTTCTCTTTCACTTTTTGCAGTCTTCCTTTGCTGATGAATATGTCCAATCTTTTTTCCTTATCTTTTAGTAGGAAGACTGAGCAGAATTTAAGTGGCATCTTCAGTTTTTAAGTGCTGCTATCTGGCAAAAGCTTTGGCTAAAGTTTTCTTCTGATAATTGATAAGACAGGATAAAGATGCACCAATGATTTCTAAGTCTTTTTAAAAAATTCTCTATGTTGAAATTAGACTGCTAAAATCTAGGCAACAGGTATTGGTACCACATGAGTGCTAAGTTACTATCTTTGTAGCAACTGGAACGCAGGACTTCATGTGTATGGGACATTAGGCCACTATGATTCTAGTCCGCCCGACTCTGAAATACGCCTTGTTATTCAGAGCGCAAACATAATCAGTAGCCCTTCTGAAACAATTCAAAGTATCATATAATCAGCATGACTATACTTGCTTTTCTCCATCACAAGAATATAACCTGAAAGGGTATACCATAAAGCAATATATATAAAAAAAAAAAAAAAAAAAAAAAAAAAAAAAAAAAAAAAAAAAAGGCAAATTGTGCTATAGGGAAGTGTACCAAAATAAAGCTTTATCAAGAGTCTTTAGATCACTATAATTCCCTTAATTGTCTTTCCATTTAAAATAATGCAAAAGGACACTGTGAGTTCTTGTGGCCTCAGTGGTCCTAAGCATGAGAATTGCATGTGTTCTTATTTCTGTGACTTCAGCAAGTTACAACTATTCATTAAGTCCCACACTTAGCTAGAGGAGAATTTAGAAGGAATTGTTTAAAAAACAGACATTTTAGGAGAATGTTTATTTGAGCTAGATTTGCTTAAAAATTGCAATAAAATATCTCATTCTTGAGTAATGTTCTGTTTCTATTTGTTATCTCTCAGGTTGTAGCTTCCTTGTGAATTATGATTTGCCTATATAGAAATTAGTATTTTCGCACTATTTTGTTAATGATAGAGGTGATAATTTTCAGAATTGCCTTTTTTGGTGATCACATAGGAGGGCATTCCTCTTGGTAAAGCACCTTAAGCTAGAAGGATTGGGTCTTCCTTTCTTGTTTATTACACTTCTCACTCTGTCATTATCAGCTCTGAAGTTTAGCGAAAATGGTTTCCAATTGCCTAGATGTGCTTTGACAGAACTGACAGTAGAAACTGTATCTTAACTTACTTGAATCAGTGCTGTAGGAAAGCACCCAGGCATGCTGAAGACAGCTTTTATGAGGTACATTTTGTCAGTGTAAACACTATGAAATCCAGCACACTTGGAAAAGCATACTCTGTGTTTGTTAGGATGAATGAATCACTAATAGATTAAAGAGCACAGCCAAATAAACTTAGACTAGTCATAAGCATATGTGGCCTAATATTCAAATGTAGGAAATCCAATTAAGCTCTAGCTCGTCTTAGTTTTTCATTCATGAGGCAGTACCTCTACTGAAAAAGCAAATAACTAAAAAGTTTCTTTTACCAAAAAAAAGGCATTGCATTTTTAAAATATAAGTTTGAAGTTAGTCTTCCACAGATAGCCAATTTAATTATGCTAAAAATGACATTTTTAATTAAACACCAAGGTAAGCATAAATGGATTTCAAAATAATTAATCAAACATCAAAAAATTGAAACCTTTTTCTGCTTGAGCAGCAGAAATGAAAGAACCAGTCTTCGGGTCTCATAGAGATTCAATCTAATTTAATTCTCTGTCTTCTCTAAATAAACATTCCTAAAACCTTTTTTTCATCTGGGGGAATAAGGATGAGAGGGGTAATCAATATTTCTAGCATTTTAATTAAAACCGTTAGTGGAATAAATCCATTTAATTATCAGTTAATGAAATACAAGGTCATTTACCTGACAGGAACTTTGAGGGTGGATTACTAGCTGGAATAAAGCAAAAGAACCCAATGTCACAGCCATTTAACTTCTGTCAAATTTAAGGTTAAAATCCTTTTAGACTGTTTAACCTATTCTCTACCATTTTTCTATTATGTATGCCGATTGGCAGGAGAAATGCATGTTAAAACTTATTTTACATTTAATTGTGCTACAAAGTTTTTATTAAATTTCTAGAATTTTTTTGTATTTCTAAGGCATAAAGTGAAAAGTTACAATACAGTTCAATGTAATTTTGTTATCTTGTGTTTATCACTTATAAAGTTAAATCGACATCTTTTTTTCTTACTGCAAATCTTATGAATTGATTCTTTTTTTATAAATATGAATTAATAAAATAGAAGTTTTAGTCTGTAAATTTAGGATGCAAACATGGAACAAATATGCAATAATACATCACTTTACACAATTTATGGTCAATATTATATAGCCCCTTTTTTGAAGTAAACTGCATTTCATAAGAACAATATAAAAAAGTAAGAGCTGGTTGGTCACTAAGCTAGGTTTGCAAATCGGTTTGGTAAGTGGTTTTAAGTCAGTTTAACAAATGAGAAGGCACAAAGATTGTGTTGTAGAGGAAAGTTCCTTGTCTTCGATGGTGACACTGGGTTTCTCTAAGCAGCACACACTACTCATATTTTATATAGATCACTTTTTTAAACAGAGCCTGAAAAGGACTCTTGTTCTTCCTTTCCCCAATAATGATGTTGAACTAATTATCTAGGGTTTGGATTTTTATTTTAACTTTGTAGATTTGAGTTTGTCTCATACCTATACATTTCAGAGATAAAAAAGATAACTTGTTTTGGGTTCTAGTTTTTCCTTTCTAAAATGAAACTCCCTAAACACTGAAGTAGTGGGTAAAGCAAACAATGATATCCAATTTTACCCTGTGTTACTTCCCCCTAATTCACCATAGCTGTGTACCATGCAAGAAGCCCAACATACATCACAATAGTTTGTCTTTCAGACATACCAGTGTGGCATTCTAATTTCTAGATGCTAAATACAGCCGGGCACAGTGGCTCACACCTGTAATCTCAGAATTTTGGGAGGTCAAGTTGGGTGGATTGCTTGAGGCCAGGAGTTTAATACCAGCCTGGCCAATATGGGGAAACCCTGTTTCTACTAAAAGTACAAAAATTAGCTGGGTATGGTGGTATGTGCCTGTAATCCCAACTACTTGGGAGGCTGAGACAGGAGAATTGCCTGACCTGGGAGGTGGAGGTTGTAGTGAGTCAACATCACACCACTGCACTCCAGCCTGGGCGACAGAGCGAGACTCTGTTTAAAATAAATAAATAAATAAATGAAAATTAAAAATAAATACCATTAATTTATAAAAATTCATGTCACCTAAAAAAGAAAAGTAAACCACTGACCAGCTCAAATGTATATTAACTGGACCAGAGTTCCCCAAGAAGATGGAATAATAACGAAAGCAGCATTGTTCACCCTGTTTTGCATTCATGTACGCTGTGCATAGATTTTTAATACTTTGAGAAAGTAACAAAATCTATTTAAAAGACTAGTTTAGGCTGGTTAGTCTTGATAACTCTATTTACTCTATTTTATATTTTTATAAATGTAATCCTTGTGACTTACCAGAGGATTATAAAATTTGCTTCTTTTAAGCCATAAGGTAAGACATATGAAGGAAAGAAGTATCCATGATACCTAATTATTCCATCTTTGATTGAAATACAGAGAAACAACTAGAGATGATCCTGCAAGGATCAGAGGGCCTTGACACTTGTATAGGTTATTTGGTGCTCTTCATACTGACGAGTCACAGGGATTTGTCCAGGCCTCTTTGCCTTTAACATATATTTTAATGGCTCCCATCTTGAGTACCCACTGACCCACGCTTATAAACTGTGCAATATCTGCCTTCAGCCAACTTTCTAGTTTTTAAGCAAGGTGCTCATGATTATTATAGTATCACAGCAGCCAAGAATCATAGGTCTAATGTGTTCATCACTCTCCTAAATTGTTTGAATGGCTCTTTATCACTATGGTGGTAGTGGAGTGTCTAATTTTTGCAGATAGTGTAGTAGTCTATGCTATGTGGGGTTGTATTAGTTGTTTGTTTTACTATAACAACATACCTGAGACTGAGTAGTTTATAAAGAACAGATGTTTATTTTCTCACAGTCTGGAAGCTGAGAAGTAAAGACCAATATCAAGGAATTGGCAGGTTTGGGGTCTGATGAGGGTCCAGTCTTCACTTCCAAAATGGTGCCTGGTTGCTACATCCTCCAGAGAGGGTGAACTCTGTCCTCACATGGCAGAAGGAATGGAAAAGCAAGAGCACACTCCCTTCGACCTTGTCTTTTTACAAGAATGTTAAGCCCTCATGAATGAATCACCTCCCTAAGGCCACACTTCTTAATACTGTTGCATCAGGGAGTAAGTTTCAGCATGAATTTTGAAGGGGACACCATCACTCAAACCATAGCAGGGATTACTTGTACCTCCATGTATTGTAGAACATCCACTTACTGTTGAGATTATTAACAATATATCATTGCAATTTTTTTTACATCTTTTCCCCTTACATCTTATACTCATTTTTTTATTGAGTACTCTTTTTCCTGCCACCTTTTGACTGTGGATTCTAGACCATCTGTTCTTCTTTGTAGAGTATGCATATTCCCTTAGGAATCTTATCATTTAGGATGATTTTAGCCACCACTATAGGCAGTGGTATACAGATCTACATCTATGGTTTAGTCTCCACCTACTTTGCATGCTATGGTTCCATTTTCAGTTGACTAGAATACTGCTAGTTCTATATACTGTTGTCACCTAAAAAATTTCCATAATAATTAAGTTTACCACTTCCTTTTTTTCTGCCTTTCCTGTCATTGTATCCTTCCAATGTGCCAGGCTCCTTAGCAATAGAAGCTGAAAATAAATTTCACTGTTCTTCTCTTTTTTAATTCCCAAATGGGAGCCATCAGCCACCAAGAACTGCTGCATCTTCCTTGACAAAGCCTCTTGGGATCATGTTTTTCTATTTCCCCATCTGACCAAGGAGCCTAGGCCTTTATCTATATTTGTCTAGATTACTCCACCTGACTCTTACCCAATTTTCCTTCTCTTTCTTAGAAACCCAGAATATCAGGGAGCTGGATTATTTTAAAGCATTCTTTTGCCTTCTGATCTTTATAAAAGCACAAAATTTCTTACAAGGAAATTCCATGCATTACAATCATATTGGATTAAATCAAATATATTTTGCATTTTCTTTAAAGATACTGCCAAACATCACACCAAATTAATTTTTCATTTCCAGTCAAGAAGACTCTACTCTCTATTCAAGCTACAGCTCTACTGCTCTCCACTAAACTTGTTCACCTTTCTCCTGAGTTGGTATTTTCTTCCCATTCTTCTTTCTGAATGCACATCTCTAAAATGTCCATCACTAGAGGGGCGCAGTGGCTCATGCGCATGATCCCAATACTTTGGGAGGCCAGCGCAGGAGGAAAGCTTGTAACCAGGAGTTGAAACCAGCCTGGGCAACATAGGGAGACCCTGTCTCTACAAAACAAATTAAAAATTAGCTGGGCGGGGGCCGGGCGCGGTGGCTCAAGCCTGTAATCCCAGCACTTTGGGAGGCCGAGGCGGGTGGATCACGAGGTCAAGGGATCGAGACCATCCTGGTCAACATGGTGAAATCCCGTCTCTACTAAAAATACAAAAAATTAGCTGGGCATGGTGGTACATACCTGTAATCCCAGCTACTCAGGAGACTGAGGTGGGAGGGTCACTTGAGGCCAAGAGGTTGAGGCTGCAGTGAACTGTGATTGCGCCACTACACTCCAGCCTGGGTGATAGAGTGAGACCCTGTCTCAAATAAAATTAAATAAAAATAAAGATAAATAAATCCATCACTGATTTACTGCGAGAGACAATTTTGCATGTCTC
Organism: Cebus imitator; assembly: GCF_001604975.1. NCBI lineage: Eukaryota > Metazoa > Chordata > Mammalia > Primates > Cebidae > Cebus > Cebus imitator. The sequence continues at coordinate 176,759 of NW_016107359.1, forward strand.
ATAACATTTAAAATGTGGAAGAGTCACAATTAACAAGCATATGTTTGGCCTCAGTTTAAGTATTCTATCATCAAATGTTTAGCTACCATGTTTGACCATTTTTTTCTCCTTATTGTTTTATTTTTTAATAAATAAGTTTTGTGATATAGTTTAGATATAAATGTTTGTGAGATTTGAACTCCACCCAAATGTCATGTTGAATTGTAATCACGGATGCTGAAGGCAGGGCCTGGTAGAATGTGTTTAGATTATGGGATTGGATCCCTCATGGCTTGATGCTGTCTTTCTGATAGTGATTTCTCATGAAATCACTTTCTGGTCATTTAAAGTATGTGGCACCTCCCCTCCCCCCACTCTCTCACTTGCTCCTTCATTCTCCATGTGAACATTTGTTCCCCTTTCATCTTCCACCATGACTGTAAGTTTCCTGAGGCCTCCTTAGAAGCTAAGCACCATGGTTTCTGTAAAGCCTACAGAACCATGAGCCAATTAATCCTCTTTTCTTTATAAATTACCTGGTCTTAAGTATTTATAGCAATGCAAGAATTGTCTAATACAGTTCGTAATCAATTTTCTTATCTATAAAAAGGGAATAATAATAATTGTCTTGAAGAATATAATGAAATTGAGAAGTATTAAGTAATAGATTTGTATTTGTTCATTTGCTTTCTCTGCTCTGTTAGTAAAACTAGAGCAAATAAAATATTTCCTCATTTTTATTTATAGTCATAATTTGAGTTCAACAGAAAAACAATAATTGATTTCCATCATTTTACATTCTTGTAAGTTGAATGAGTGGCACTTTCCAAGTTTCTGTCTATTAAAAACCTGTACAGATTTATAGTAGCAAATCAGAAGGCCCATGCCTTGGGCCACTTGGGTTCTTCTGCCATGTGCACAAGTCTAATTTGAAATCATTGTACCTTAAACTCTTAACTAATTGCACAAACTTAAAGTCATCATTTTAGATCTCTATTAAAAATCTGACTTTGCCCTATAAAATGCCCATGATTTTTAGCAGCTATATATCTGCTGTGTAATTTCTTCTTTCAAAAAATGTCATACTCGATTTAATATTGGTATGTTGTTTGCAACTGGTTGGGGGAGCTTTGTGAAGCCATTACAAACTCTAGTTTCAGCAGAATTGGACTCTGAAGCCTGCACCACTGACACTCTGGGTCTGTTTTTCTGACACAGTCCGGTAGCTCTCATACCCTGAGGGCTACCCTAGGGATGTTCTGTCATGGAATGAAATGGCATTGACTAAAATGAAAATTTTCTTCTCTGTGGGAAAATATATTGAAAGAACCCAATCACAAATACAACAAACCAATTAAATCAAACAAAACACACAATTCTGTGAATTAATTAGGTAGAGTGAAATATACCAGACTGATAGTCTTTTTAAAAGATACCTTGTACACAATTAGAAATATTATGGGCTGAGCCAGCTGGCTCAGGCCTGCAATCCCAGCATGTTTTCAGAGGCTGAGGCAGTGGATTGCTTGAGCTCAGGAGTTCAAGACCAGCCTGGAAACATGGCATGACCTTGTCTCTACTAAAAATTTAAAAAAATAATAGCTGGGCATGGTAACACATGCCTGTAGTCCCAGCTACTCAGAAGGCTGAGGTAGGAGGATAGCTTGAGCCTGGAAGATTGAGGCTGTAGTGATCTATGATTGCACCACTGCACACCAGTCTGGGTGACAGAGTGTGACCCTGTCTCGGGAAGAGAAAAAAAAAAAGTATTACGAAGGAGCTATTTTTATTCAATATATAAAGAATACAAAAAAAATCATGCTTTAAGGACTTCTATAAATTCACAAAATAATGTTTGCAGAATTTGGAACCACAATCTTGTTTATTAGATAATTTTTGGGTTGTAAAATATTTTCATGGGGAAATCCCAACTGAGAAGTGGATTTCAGAAAAATTCATCAAATAAGAATAAGATATTAATGAGTAAAATTGATTAATGAACTAAAAATATTGACTATCAGGAAAAGTGTGAATATGCAGCAGATTAGGAGGCAGTTGACTGTGGCAGAGAATTACTGTATCACCACAGAAATGAATTTTACTTGAATTAGGGTATAAAGGCCCTACTTACCTTAATTAACATTCTGTTATTTAAGTGAGTACTTACTTAAATACTTGAATGAGTAACATTCTGTTATTTTCCTTATACCTTGATGACTCCAGTAAACTCTTTGAAACTGGGTGTGGTTTCTCCACCAGAGGGTAGATGAAAGATGTTAAGTGTAACTAATGCTAAGGGTTAAACCATATAGTATATTTAAACAATTTATTATTGGATCTCTTAGTAAATCTTTTTAAATGTTGAGGTCAAGTCTTCAAGTAACTCTGATGTGTAAGGCAGGGTCTTCTTAACTTTAAGAAGCTCATAATTTAGTTAGGAAGCTAAGACTGAGCAGATAGATCTTTGCCAATGCAAAGATACACAGTAGATTAATAGAGACGTAGAATTGGAGAAAATTTTAAAAGGAGATTGGGGCCAGACTGGGAAAAGCATTTCTTGCAGTCTAACTCTTTTGTATATGTAGGTGGCATGGACCATATTATCCCAGATTTACAGTGATCATGTCATATAGAATATAATCAGAAATCTAAAGAAAAATCAGTGTAAAATCTGCCTCCCTGGAGAGATAAATCTGTCTGTTTTTCTCAAGATAAATACCTCTCATCTAGATATTTCAGTGAAAGTTGGAGTTGGTTGACATGAAACATAATAAAGATCTAGCCATCTAATGATGAAGTAAGTGTTAAAAGTAGAATACTCTACCAGCATAGCTAATTTGGATTTTTTTTGTTTTTGAGTCGGATTTTCGCTCTTGTTACCCAGGCTGGAGTGCAATGGTGCAACCTCGGCTCACCGCAACCTCCGCCTCCTGGGTTCAGGCAATTCTCCTGCCTCAGCCTCCTGAGTAGCTGGGATTACAGGCATGCGCCACCATGCCCAGCTAATTTTTTGTACTAATTTGGATTTTTAAAAAATAAATGTATTTGGAAAATCTCTTGCTTAAAATGCATTCATGAAGCAATCTTTATAGCAGGTATGACTATAAAAATATATTAAACATAAACATAAATCTTTCTTGTGACTTTTATTATCTGACCATCAAATTTTGTTAATTATCAAAGGTGACTCTATTTAATGAAAGCTTTGTCCCAACAAAAGCTATTTTCTTCTCCCACATTAACCTATAAAGAGGTTATGAGATTAGGTACAGAATATTTTTCTCACTTTCATCACTACTGCCTGTAGTATGAGAAATAGAAGACAGTGATTTCTCTCTTTCTTAGCAGTTTTTGAGATTTACTCTGAGTAAACATCACTTGGGAGTGCCAGTCAAAACTGACTCACCTGGGAAACTAAGATTTATTCACTCCTCACTGGGCCTGAGAATCTGCATTTAGTAAGCCCACTAGCTGATTCTGAAGCTGGTAATCTGAGGACTACTTTTGAGAAACATTGCCATAAGAGGAAGGGGAATACAAAGTTTAGTGTAATCTCTCACTCATAGACAATTGTCTTAAATAATACTGACAGTTAAGTAAATGCCTCAGTGTTTATATGCAGTTAAGTAAATGGCTCAGTGGTTGATGCTATTGGTCTACTCCTTCATCTTTGAAGGACTTCTCTAAGGAAGGCCCTATGAACTTAAAACCTACCACAAGGATGTTTGTGAGGGTTTGTCACACAAAGCAGGTAGAGCAGGGTTCTGTGCTTCTTAAAGCCCTGGGTGGAAATATGCATCTCTCTGTTTATCCTGCTTATATTTTACCTTTCTTGAGTGAAAGCCCAAGTAAATTTAATTAGCAGAGCATAGATAGTAGTGACATATGGCAATCCAATATATGGAATTTTGTCATAATACAGCTTATGGAATAGGGGCAGAATTTGATAAAGACTCCTCAAATTCACTTAAACAGAATTGAAAGGTGTCCTTGTGCCTATTCACAGGGTACTGCCCTCAGTACAGATCCAGAAAAATGGCTAGATCCTACATGATCTCCTGGGAACCCAGGCTCTGATTTGACATAGGGAAAAGGGCCCAAGAAAATCACTGTAACCTGGGGAATGGCTTTGCAAACCCAAGAAAAATTCATTTCCCAGTCTATTAATTGAAAAGGAGTACGGAGAAGATACTGGCTCATGCTGACCCTGTAGTGGCTGTGATGAAATAGCAGGTGGCAGGAACCAGAGAAGTGAAGCCCAACCCTCCTTAGAGTCAATGGAAACAAACAATTCCAATGGTTGTAACAGCTTAAAGCAGCAAATCAGCCTACAAATCAGTGCGTGCTGCCCCCTAGCTCTTTTTCTCTCATTGCACCAACATTTACCACAATGGAACTATTTCTGGGATTTTCAGTTTAGATTTAAATGAAAGCTCATGAGATCCAGGATGCTTTTTGTCATAGTCTTTCAGATTTCTCTGTGTCTAAAATACTGCCTTATATCCAGTATGGGCTTACCCTGGAGACTTTGTTGTTTTTAATTTTGATCTATCTGTAATATTATGATTATTTTTCTTAATGCTTAATCAGGATATGATTACTTTTTCTATGAATGTACGTATGTTTTTAAAAGCTCACTATTTTTTTTTACCATAATTTTATTATGTCTTGGGATAAAAGAATACAATGATCTGCTACATGGATCCATTTCTCCAGTACTTCTATTCCATATAATGATGACGCTGTTTTCATTAGTAATAAAAAAAATCTATACAGCATATGAGCAGGATTTGAAAGTTGGCACATCTAATTATGACAATAAGGAAAGAACATGAAAGCCAATTTTGTATTTAAAAAAGGCATCTTTAATTGTTGGTGGTCCCACTCATGATAGATTGATAATAAAGAACTATTGTAACACATTTGGATCTTAAACACAAAACAAGGCAACATAGATTGTTTTAAAAGTGAAGTTTATGCTAGTCTCAGACCTCAGGTATTAAATATGTTCAGAAACTGGTGCTTTCTTTGATCCCTGAAAAGGATAAGAAAAGGTTAGGAGGTAGATGGTCACATAGATAATGCTACTCTAGTATAATCATTGATTTATTACATATAAGGAAGGTGATAGTCTTTGGGGATTTTTCAAGGCAAAAGTCTCCTGCCTTCCAAATGATTGTTGGGAGATTATAATGTAACTCCTGTTTAAAATGTGAAAGCTGTTGGCTCTATAATTTCTAAAGAGCATTCTTTTTTATTTTGATGATGATTTCACTCATATTGTACATCTCTCCCTGTTTAATATTTTAAATTTGATGTGTACTTTAGAAGTGATCACTGTTTTGTGATTTACAACCTTGGAGAAAAATAACATACTAGTCATAACTTAGCAGTTTTTTGTGATGCATGAAGATCAGATTTTTTAATGTTGGTTAATGCTTTGCTAATTAAAGTATGCATGTTAATTAAAGCAGAGGCTAATGTTAATTACCTATATTAATGGAATCTCATGTAGCACCTGCCTGAAGCAATGGGTTCAATTTTCAAAATATCTCAATTAAGGCTGAAACTTTTGATTTGCATCTAGTAGGGTTTCAATTAACTGCATTGAAAACTTAAATAACACTCTTAGGGGTGCAAAATATCAGTGATTATATGAAGCACAGTGGAGTTTGGTAGGTTCATTTAGAAAGTCTTCCTTTTAAAAAAAAGCCCAGCTATATTTCTTGTTTACTGGCCAAAATTCTTTTTAACCCACCAAGACCCGGTTAAAACACCAGCTCTTCCGTTAAGTGTTTTCCAATGCTCAACCAACTACTAGAGCTTCAGTTTGTTGTTCTTATTTATTTTATATTACTCTCTTTTGTATTATAGTTAGTTGTTAGAATTTGTGTCCTTTGCTAATTAGAAGCTCCTTGTCTTTATCACTTGCAAAGACCAGCATATTAGACAAGACACTAGCATGTTTTATAAGCTGAAGACACTCTTTAAGTGTGTGTAAAACCAGTACATTTATTGACTAAAACGGATATGAGTGAACTTTTAAAACATGATGATTACACTGTTGCTACACTTATGGCTGCTCCAAGTAAAACATGAAGTTGCTGTTTGAGATGTTATTGCTTTATCAAATAAAAGATTGACGTTTTCATTAATTTCTGTTAAATATAAGCAGGAATGGGGAAGAAGGTACCTGTTCAAGTTAAAATAGTCAGTATTATGAGACAAAAGAACATGTGTTTGTGCTGGCAGGGATGATGCTAACATCCTCTTTTGTCCTAGATTTGTAATCTGACCCTACTGCAAGCAGATCTGGCTTGTGACCATAAGCACAAATACTTTAAATATGCTGCCCGTTTAAGAGAACCATCAAAGGTTGGTGTTATTTTAGATGATAAGACATGGAGTTATCATGTGGTAACAGCTCAAATCTTGAAATAATTAATTAAAAATATAGATTACTGGAGACAAGTACATTGTAATTAGTATGGACATTAGTTTTCCCGAACTTATGTTTGCCAAAGTCCCAATAACAACCATTCTCACTGGGCCTTTGGAAGGGATTATGAGCTAAAGGTACTAACCTTTTTGACATGTAGTATAATGATTGTTTCAGAAAAATTGTTTCCATAATTGAAGGGAGCAATAATCTCCTCAATAAGTATATACAAATAGATTACACACTGATTTACAGTCCCTGCAAATCTGCATTGATAACTGCTGTGCTTTGGCAGACTTTGACTCAGATAACTCACTATCAATCTCAGAGGGCTAAGATTTGTCTTCATTCAGGTGTAGAGAATATCAAACAAACATAAGATTTCCATGTGTAAGGTGTAACTGACAAGGTGACACAAAAGACACATAACTGCTTCCTGTACTGATGTGCTATTGGCATACTGGTTACAAAAATAAAAAGAAAGGTAGAAGGGAATCGTGTTGATTGGGCAAGAAGATGTCAGCTGTTGTTCTGATGGCAGGACCTATGATAGCTGGAAATAATATTTGAATGTGTCCATTAATGAAGAGTGGTGCAGGTTTAGATTTGATGGTGAGAGTTCACATATTTCATGTCACAACCTCATTTAATATTGGTTAGTAGATGGAATAAATGCAACAACTAGTTGGAGAAATGTGACAAATGTGCATATCAGACTTTCCCAGGACGAGGCAATGGGCCAGGTCTTTATAACTTGAAGAGCAAAGTCACCAAAGCATCCATTCCCCATTGTGCCACCATTAAGGTAGCAGATGGCAGAGCATTAGCAAAAAGACATTGAGAACAACTGGAAAACATCTGGTAGGAAGTGACAACCTAATGGGTATGCTGGGTTGTTCCTAATTGTGGGCAATCACTCAAAAAGCCTGGAAGGAAACCTCAGTGTGTTGGTCGTTGGGAGGAAGAAGTTGGTCAGAACAATAAATTCTAGTTAAGGAATTTGAGGGAATTCTGAAAAGAAGTGACTTTATAGCCTGGCGAAATAGATTATGAACATTCATTTGTTTTCCCTCCAAGTTCTAAATAAGAAAAAACTTTTAAAGGAGTTTGTGAGGCCTATCTGAACCTGGAATCTACTTTAGGAAGATACTTGATTCATAAATACTATTTAAAACGTGAGATTCTGAGAGTATATATAAAGGTTAGGTGTTCATAGATAATATGGAAATGCTAATTAAACTGGGATGAGGGAAGTGGAGTATTTAACAACTCAATTCACCATTCCTGTTTCTTAATTTACTATCTTATGACTTTTCTGGGGCCTGGATGAAATTTTAAAAGCTTTCTGGCTATTTCTAGCTCTATATTTTTACTTCCCCGCCTTCCTCAATTCCAGCCATTCGTCCTTGCCTGTCTGTATCTCATTGCTCACTCTCCTGCTTTCTCACTAGGATCACCTAAGTCTTCATAACCTCTCTATCTTTCAAGACTCACCACAGAGAGAATAACATTTCATTTTGGGAAAGTAGAGAAATAGTGGCAAATGAGCAGAAAGAAATGAGTAGTCAGAGAGAACAGGGATAGTGTCTCCAGAAAGGAATAGTAGGAAGTCAAAATGCAGAGAAGCCATGGGCTCCATATGTGCAGCAACTCCAGCCCTAAATTTCTAAATTACTACAGGACCCCTTATTACATCAATGAATCATGATAATTATATAATAATAAATCATGCTGCTGATTGGGAACTAGCAATCAGAATTGGAAAGGAAAAATTCTCACAATGAGGCTTCATTGCTTACCACCCTCTGGACATTTACAGGGAAGGTGTGACAAAGTGGTTGCATGGTAAGCTATAACAGGGACAGGTAATCAGAGTGTGCAGACAAGGAACACACTGTGGTGCATACCACCAAAGGTGCAGAATCAGTGTCATTCTTGGAGGCAGTGGGAGCAGAGAGTTTTGACTGAGTCCAAGATTCATAAGACAAAGTACATTAGGCCTTGCAGAAAGTGACCAATGTGCATACCTTACTCAGTAGACTTGATGTAATACCCAGGCTCTTTTAGTTCTCTATGTCTGTGCTGACAGCCTCAACCAGGAACGAGCTAGAGACTGGAAATTGTGGTTCCAGTACTACTGGTTAGAGAGAATACCTAGGATGGTTAGTAGAAAAGCACTGGAGCCAGAAACCCCTGGCTCTTCTTCTCATTAGCTATGTGACTTTGAACAAACTAATTTATTTGATCTCTTGCTTCTGCATCTGCTAAGTGGGAATAATAACATCTACCTGTGCATAGCACAAGATTGTTAGGATTATCAAATGAGATAATATATATGAAATCACAAGCCATAAAAGTATAAATGTAATTTATTATCAAAGTATCAATATCCTATTCCCAAGTGATTCCTCACCAAGCAGAATTTTATTCTCAATGATGATTTAAGGATTTATCTAGGTACTCAGTGAACAGTGAACTGAAGTAAGTGAACCCAGGATTACCACATCCAATTAATCTGTTAATTTGCATACTGTTGCAAATAAGAGGACAAAATCAATACTTTTTTCATAGTATAATAGATTATTTGGAAAGAAACTATAAAATATAAGTATCTAATTATGTACAATATAAAATTTTATAGTTCTTTTTAAATGTCCTGTAAAATGGTAGAGAGGTTCACTTTGGGTGTGGGATTCTGACTAATAGTAAAATGTTTGTCATTTTTAAAAAACACAGTTCTCTCTTAGGACTGATTCTCAAGGTGTGAAGTAGCAGATTGCCAATACAAAAGATGACTTCATTTCTCACTGCCGTCTTTTATTCTGACACATTTCATTCTATCTTAGAACCTCACTCAAACTGAGGCCCTCGCAGTTGTAAATACCAGTCTGAAGAAGCCAGGTGAATCATCGGAATGTTTCATGTTATAGATTTGTTTGTTTACTTGTGGTGTATCTTAACTTTTTTCTCTACTCACTATTTCCTATAAACTAGAAATTTGGTCCAGAGGCTTGTTTGGATTCAGATTAAACATTTTTGGCATGTGTACTTCAAATGGCATCCCATCATGCCAGGCTATCCACTGTTTGTGATGCTAATTTGCTGATGACCAGACACAGTACCTCTTTCTATAGACAAGATTTCCTTTATAATTAGCAGGTAATCTGTAGAATAATGCTTGGGCATTGTGTGAATGTTCAGTTTTCCATCAAATATTTGCTTAAATGCATTTATAATACATTGATGATTCTTGCTGGAATCAATTATTTCTTTAGGGGTTGTAAAATGATAATTTGCTAATTCTATTATTTCTTCCACATTTTTACTTGGCAGTTTTTCCTATAAACTTTCTCATCAACATCAGATGAGCTATAGCTCCTCTTTTAAAAAGTAAGTGAAATGTTTTTCTCCTTGTTTATCAATTTTGGGGGTAAGGAGTTAATGTAATAGTCACCCGCAATGGTGGCATGTTTTTTTCTCTTTTAAGTATAATTATGGACTAACTGATTTTTATTTATTCAGTATACAACAATCACTAACAATAATTCTTCTTTGCTGTGCTTATATTTCTCATATTTGCCAAAAGGGAGCCTCTTCATGATGACACTTGTGTCCTTTTGACAGCTTGCTTCTAGTCAAGGAATGCTTCTTTATTTTCTGGCACAGAGATGTCTCAGGCTCACCTTATGCTTTTCCTGCCTTCCCTTTGAAAAGGATTTTAAAAATAGTATCTTCAGCTCTTCTTAGAAATGAGCCATATCAGACCCTCTCCTTGCCTCAATCATTCTTTCAGTACATACTTAATGAGTGTCTACTGTGGGTCAGGAACCTGTGGGTGATGTCAAAAGAAATCTGGTTCATATTGTACTCTTGGGGATCCTAAAATCTGATAGGACAGAGGAGTCCTGAGTACTATAAGGTGAAGAGAGATATGTTTTATATTAGAGGGACAGATCATGTATCAGGGAAATGCAGGTCGGGGAAGAGGTTCTTGAGCCCAGAGGAATATGTGAGATGTAGAGTTGCTGAAATGAAGGAAAGCCTGGGAAGCAGAAATGGAAAAGCTGTGTACCTGGGAGGACACAGCTTAGTCTAATGTGAGTGTAGGTGGGTTTTGCTATTTGTCAAAAAAGGAAGTCATGCAAGTACATGTGAAGGTAGGTTAGAATCCAACCATGACCCCAGGTGTTTAAATACTATACTATACTAAGACATTTGATTTTATTCTGAAGAAAATAGCAACCACTAAAATGCTTTTGTTCTTCATTGTTATTATTTAATTTTTAAATGAAAACAATGATATGCCAAGATGTGCTATGGTACGCATCATACAGAAGCCTTTTTCATGGGGTTGAATGCTGAGTAATCTGGCCAGTGGTGGGTCTAATGACTCAAGTGCAAGGGCACTGACTGCTCCTGTGATTTGTGTCTCATATACAACAAAACATCATCAAAAGAATTTTAATGTTAATTGATAGTAAGGATATGTTCAACTTCCCACAACCATGAGAAATTCTATACAGCCCAGGTATCTTTCTCCCAGGCATAGAACTCCTTCCTTTTTGGTTCTTTCTTCAAATCTTGATAGAGTTATACCTCTATGTGTTACTTACATGGTCAACTTTAATTATGCAAACTGTGGCAGAAAAGCAAAATGATCTGAACAACGAAAATGCTGACAACCCAAGCCCTAGAAACTGAAATGAGTCTTCTTATGCTTTTATTCTGAGACTACTTAATTTTGTGTTTTATATACTTACTAGAACTAAGTTGTCTAGTTTCTCAGCTTAATTTAACATATCATATATAAAAGATGAGACAAGCTACTAGAGGCTGGCACATCAAGAATTGAAAGGAATAACTCTCCCATTTCCAATGTGTTAAAGAGCATGAACTGTTAAGTCAGAAATAAGAACCTTAAAGTCACTGGGTCTAAAACCATGTAAAGAAAAGCAGCACCCATAATACCTGTGAGTATATAATTGATGTTATATTTTGACAGTTATCCATAGAACAGATTCTGTTTAAGGATGTGAAATATCTCAGACTTGCATCCTAAATGGAAGAGATATAATTCACAAAATGTTGTTGGCACTTCAAGACGTAAATTGTTCCATCTGTTTCCCCTTTGTTAATTGGAAGCTGAATTAGGTGCATTTGGGAGTCACTAAGAGCCCAGTTTAGGGTGTTTGACTGTTTATTAGCATTTTCATTTTCCCTTGGTTCCATCATGATTTGAACTTTCCTATCCTGTTGTGTGTTGTTCAACTATTCTTCCCTATGACTTTGAGAATTCTGCTTCCCTCTGTGTTCTGGAGTGTGATATATTTTCTCCATGTCTTAGCTCAACTGGGTCTTTTATCTCCAGAGTTAAAGTTTCATAGAGACTTGCTAAAATTAAACATCATCACTTTAAATTAAAATGTGTAACATGGAGGTTTAATAGCCTCCAAGGGTTTTCTGTTTGCAATTCTTAGACAATCCCAATCCACTTCTTAAACTGAAGGAATCTCAGGAGACTTTGGTCAAAGCATCCCTTTTAAGGGTCCTTATCCTGCAGCAGATCAAGAAGTCTTTTGAATTTGACCACTCATATCTTACCTTTCAGATTGGCAACCTGAGGTGTTTGTCAGCACTGGCCAAGGATCTCTTCTTTCTATGAGGCATCACTTTTCCTTCTAGCCTTCTACTGTGATAGTTCACGAGTTTTCACTCAGCAACTGATTCATTCATTAATTCATTCAGCATACGATTTCTGGGCATTGGGGATGCAATTATGTGCAAGAAAGATATGATGCCTTCCCTTATGGTATTTATGTTTCAGTGGGATATGGATCCCAGTGAAACAAGCAAGAATTAAAACGAGCAAAATTTTTAAAAAGTAGAAATCATCAGTTAAATAAATACAATTGTAAGTTGCAGTAAATGTTAGGAAGAGAATAAATAAGGCCCGAAAGAGAGTATAATAGGGAAAGAGAGTATAATAGGAGATACCTACCTGAGATAAGCTGATTAGGGAAAGAAATAACTGTTAAATTGAGACTTATGTACATGTAGATGTTCACCATGGGAAGTAACATTTAAACTAAACTTAAAGCATATATAGGTGCTTTGCATGTGAAGAAGACAGGAGGCTAATTCCAGGCAGAAGAAACAATGTGTCTAAGGTGCGAAGGAGCTAGGCTCAAAACGGGAGAGAACCTGAGATTCTGTGTGTGGGCAAGGGCAAGAACAGCTAGGGAGGAGGCTGGAGTGATGGACAGCAAGGGCCAAGGAAGACAAGCCCTGGGAGACTCAGATACCCAAGGAAAGATATGTCTGCAACACACTGGTTGAGGTTGAGGTCAGATCTTGCCTTTAAATAGATTTTGGGCGTAGCATCTAATACCTACTATCATGTTGTCTTACTACATAAGGGGGGAAATAGTATAATAAACAGAGCAATATTTGTTGAAATTTGTCTGCTTTGGACAATATCAATGTTGAGGAACCTTTTTATAATTAGTCTTTTTTTTATCTAGCTCTAAAATAAGTAGCAGAAAAAAATATAACTGAGATAAGCAAAACTGAGATAAAACAGGAGGATATAATTTTGCTTAACATGTCTCTTACTTAGAATATCAATATGCCTAGAGGATAGGAATCAAGCCATGGAAGAAAAAAAAATGTATATTTGTTTTTTTTTGTTTTTTTGTTTTTTTTTTTTTAGTCTCCTCTGAATATAATAGCAAAGAGGTAGTGAAAATTTTCAGGAACAATTAAGCAATAAGTCAAGCTTTACAAGCTCTAAGCAGCAGTGATGATCAATCTATACAGTGATAAAGAGGACACAAATTCAAGGGAATCATTGTTGTAGAGTTCGTGTGTGTGTGTGTGTATGTGTGTGTGTGTGCATGTGTGTGTGTGTGGCTTTGTCACAGATCTACCAGAAAATACTATAGCTTCTTTTAACATTTGATGATCTGGTAGAGAAAAGTGAAGACTATTGGATACGTTTTTTAAATTTTAATTTAGGTTCTAGAGTTTTATTTTTGAAAATATTACTGCAGTGTCGGCATACAAAAGAATTTTAAATCAGATTTTGTTTAAGAACATTCCTTTCTGGGTTCTATGGGTATATTTGTGATAATTGTTATTCACATTCATTCATCATACATGCATGCTTTTTTTCACTTGCTCTTCCATTCTGCCTTTATTCCGTTCATCCCATGTTCTTTATTGGATCTCCTCTCCAGCTGACATGGATACACCAGCTTCTGAGACTCTGTGATCTTCTCTGTGCAAATTCGGGCCCCATAGAAAGTCCCAGCTTCACATGGTCTCCTTCTGTCCGAGACCCAGACCCCTAGGTACTAGACCAGGATGTGTTTCAGGCATAGATAAGAGAGGTAAACACTCAAGATTTGGAGGTATTTTTTCAGGCTCTCCTCACCCCTGCTGTGCGCAAATAGATTTCCACCTATAGCTTTTCTTAAAAGTATCTTGTAGATTAATGCATTTCAATCTTTAAGTGAAGGATATTGTTATTCATGAACTTGGAGATGTTTTATGTTAAGATATTCTATGTATAGAGAAAACTAACTGCGCTTTCTCTCTACTTTCACATCACAACAATCATCAATACAGAAGACTTCTGTGACCATATTTGGGGGTGGGGAGAATTCTCCCCACATACCTAACAGTGGACACCCACTGAGTGCCTTCTAATTCAGTTCCAACATTATCTGCCTAGAGATAGTATCACATCCCACAGATTGAGGGCTCAGTCCCCAAGACTTCTCCCAACCCCCAACACACCAGTCGAAAGTTCGGCCCTCCAGAAATTCTGATCAGAGTGGCGAAATTTTGGTTTCAAGTTGGAGTTCCCATGACCTCCTCTTTGGGTTATATTAATTTGCTGGTGCGTCTCACAGAGCTCAGGAAAACACTTATTTACGTTTACTGGTTTGTTATAAAGGATATTGCAAAAGATACAGATGAAGAGATGCATAGGGCGAGAAATAGGGTAAGGGATGTGGGGCTTCCACACCCTTCCTTGACGTGTTACCCTCCAGTAACCTCCACGTGTTCAGTTATCTGGAAACTCACTGAACTCTGTCCTCTTGGGGTGTTATGGAATCTTCATGATGCCAGCATTCATTCCCCCACAGTATAGGGTGGGACCTTCTCATGGGAGAGTCCTAAGAGTCACAATCAGAAAGGCAGGCAACATTAGAGTCCTGCCTTGGAGCAAGTGAAAGGAGAGCAGAAAGTCAGAGGCCTGCCCCGGAGGCCTAGCATACCCAACATTATAACCAAGGAAGGGCTATGGGAGTTATAAGCCAGGAGCTCTGGATGGAAACCAGTATATATCATAATACTACAAGCTGTTAATGCCTGTATATATTTGGTATGAAGTAGTATATCAGATACCTTTCCAATTCAACAGCTAACAAGAGTGGGGATAGGTGGAGATGGACACATGTGGTGGGGAGCCTTTGTGAGATGCCTGTTACATATGACTTTGAGAATTACTAGAATATTCTTATCTAACGTTTAAGGTCCTTAACTTACTCATTGTAAGCATCCTCTGCTTCCAATAAAATTTTAAGTGAACATAATTATTTGCTCATTATTATTATTATGTCTTTAGTAAATGATTAATAACCAATATATTAAAAAGCAAAGGGTTTTTCTAAGAATCTTTTTGATATTTTTTACAAATATAGTTTTAAATAAAATATCTCTTATAAGTTTTCAAATGGATCATCTGATTTTGTCTCTTTTCATCTTTATATATTTGTCATTTATCAGTGGCTCACATCTCAGTATAATATCTAGATAAAATGTATTTTCTCCTTTTTAAATACTTTTATATTCTCATCGGTTTTTATGGCATGTTACTGCATGTCTCCAGAGGCACACAGCATTTTTATTTTCAAGTAAATTTATATTAGTTACAGTCTCCAGCTGTTTTAGATATAGGATCATATCCTGTTGGTACTGTTTCCAGGACAATTCTTTTTTCCCCTCACAAAAATGAAAAATGTAATTTAACAAAGACATCCTATAATTGCCTTCATATCTAGCAATCTAAATAGTTCATTTTATTTAAAACATCTGTCTACATAATATCTAGTGATTGTCCAGGGGTATATCATTCTTGACAAAGGCAGATGCTGTCATTTTTATTTAATTTATAAGGAACCATCAAAAATGCATCCTTAATATAGAGTCATGCCACTATGTCATATATAAGATATTCTTTTTCAGTGAGGATAGCTTACATTTTTGGTGCTTCCAATTAAGTTAGGCTTTTTACAAATTGAAAATGACTTTTATTTTTAAAATCACTCTGGAATTATGTTGTAAGAATAGTAATATTCTGCTACAGATATGAAATTGTAATAAAAATGGTGATATGCTCCTCTACTCATGTAACTAGCTTTATATAAGAATCATATTTTAATTGCTAAGCTTTTTAAATTTCATTTGTCTATAATGCATTTACTTTTCACTTATAAAATATAAAGCCTTTTTTTATTGTGAAGTCTTTCTGCTAATTAGAGCAGTCAGTTGATACTTTCTTGTTATTTTTCAGAAAATACATGGAGAAGTATAGCAGCTTCTATAAAAGCTCTTTGTCTTGGGGGCAATACTGAATTTTGCTTGTAGAGGAACCCATTTGTAAATTGTATTTATTGTGCATGACCCTTGGAGCCTAAAATGAAGTGTTTAACTTTTAATAGATTGCATCACTTTAGGCTTAGCTAAATGCCAAAAACAACAGACACCCCAGTTTACAATAATGTGTCTGAATGAGAAAGTTTACCTTTTCCAAGGAAGTAATCAAAATACTCCTTTTTGGAACATTAAGAGTATGAAAGGGAAATGATTATGGTTCCCTACTGACACACTGTTATGATTGACAGGAAAAACCAACATGCATGCCACCTGAGACATCTTGTTCAGGAACTTTCTGGAAGGTAGTAAATTGGTGTTGGCACAAATACAAAAAAATAAAATGACTTGATTCAGCACTTTTCAATTCTAAATCCCCAAACACTAAAGAAAGAAGTAAATATTCATCAAATGATCAAAATTTATATTGATTTTTATTCTACATTAGCAGCTCAAAGTCAAGATTCTTGACAGGGTGGATATCGGTTTGAATGATTCTCTTTGAAATGAGGATATAGGCACTGAGCTGAGTGCTACTGTGCATTCCTGAACATAGACCCTGATTATTAGAACCCTAGGAGGCTAAATTTTTAAAAGAACAGTATAAAGGCACACTTGTTTGGCTCTGTTTTGATAACTAAATTATTATTAGTATGTAAAGTAATTCTTGTTGTTCCTGCTTCATTCTTTTCTTTCTATCACCATTTAAGGACAACTACTTTATAGAATTTCAAAGGAACTAGTGTGCACGTCTTGCAGTCATAGAGTTAATAGCAGCATTTGCCAGCACAATTGTACTTAAGGAAGGAAGTGCCAGTTCTGCAGGGCAAGAGAAACTAAGATTGTATCTTTCTATTATACATCTTTGATGTTTAGTTTCCATCAGAAAGTAAATAAGGATTTGCTGTAGAGGAATTTAGAAGATGGAAATAAGGATGCTGCCATAGAATATAAACAGATGATGCCTATGTCATTGTGCAGAGATTTATTAAGGAAACAGTAATGGAGTGACATCAAAAATTCTAATCATCCTATTCAGTCCACACAATATAATTGTACTCCCTTCCCACTCTAGCTCATGACATAAAATACTGAATTTTTAATGATTTTTAACTATATGCATTATAAAAATGAGAGGGTGGGGGTAAAGTTCCTCACAAATGCAATTGATTGATATGTTTGTTCTTCACATTTGTTAGGTGGAGGTGTTTTGTTGCTGTTGTTTTTAATAAACATTTTATCATTAAAATGGAAGAAAAGGACTTTTTTCTCTACACACAATGAGAAGAAATAATGAAAATGGTGTTAATGTTAATTTCTCAACCTTGTGTTTAAATGTTTACCATTTAACAAATATCATTAAGGATGTGGCTTTAAAATTGAATATTCTAAACATTATAGTGAATGTTTCTAATAATTTGCAAACACCAGATTAATAGAAATAAAAATGAATTTTTAAAGTAACATTATATAACTTTCAATATATTATTTTAACTAAAATAATTAGTTAAATCATTTATCTTTTGCAGTTGTCCTGGCTTTGTTAGACATGAGACCTATAAATAAACCTTGAGAATCTAGGCTAGGTTTTTTGGAACTGCCAATATGATCAGTTTTATGATGAGTTTTGTGATTATGATTAGTTTTGTGATTCTAGTTTTATCGGTTTTATGATTAGTTTTATATCCTAATGTACAAAGATTAGTATATGCAGTGGTCTTTGCCGAGTAATAATATTGAAATAGCTTTGAGATTCTTTGTTAAATTTTTGATATATACTTAATTTTTGACAAGGGGATATATACTTAATTTTTGACAAGTATATTTTTTAGTACTTTTTTTTTTTTTTTTGAGACGGAGTTTCGCTCTTGTTACCCAGGCTGGAGTGCAATGGCGCGTCCTCGGCTCACCACAAGCTCCGCCTCCTGGGTTTTAGGCAATTCTCCTGCCTCAGCCTCCCAAGTAGCTGGGATTACAGGCACGCGCCACCATGCCCAGCTGATTTTTTGTAGTTTTAGTAGAGACGGGGTTTCACCATGTTGGCCAGGATGGTCTCGATCTCTTGACCTCGTGATCCGCCCGCCTCGGCCTCCCAAAGTGCTGGGATTACAGGCTTGAGCCACCGAGCCCGGCCATTTTTTAGTACTTTTATAACTCTCTTATGCAACAATAAAAAGAACATTCCAACAAACTTAGTGTTTCTTTGGCAAAATTTTTGAAGTATAGTATTGGTCTTACCCTTGGATGAATATTTGAGCTACTCTTATATAGCGTAATTTTTCTGTGATTCTAGATTATGCATTCCCTGAGGGTTGATACTGTGTCTAATCCAGATTTGTATCATGCACAATGTCTTACCCTAAGAGATACTCGAGATATTTTTGTTGAATGAATAAATGAAGGCCCTTAATCAACTTTATTCCAAATAAATACATTACTTCTTTAGTCATATGACTCCCTGCTCTGATTCTGTAGTAGGAAGCTTTGGCATCCATGCAGAACTTGAACAATAACATGAGATTCTCATTCACTGTAATACCTAATGTTATTTGTATTTAGCCAGAATGTAGGAAATCATGGTATGTGAATAAATGTCTGTAGAGAGTTTGTTTCTGAACAAAGGAAGTGCCCTTTGAATAAGGTGAGTTATTTTAGGAAATTATGAACCACTAGTGACAACAAAAGCAAAAACACACAAAATAAACACTATCTTAGAAAAAGGCAGTGGAAAGGTAATAATTTTAAATCCTGGAATAAGTATGGACACTCTGGGAAACAAAAGAGTAGATATTTCCAAGTGTATTCATTTGTTCTCTCACTGCTAATAAAGACATACCCAAGACAATAATTAAAGGAAAGATGTTTAATTGACTCACAGTTCAGCACGGCTGGGGAGGCTTCAGGAAACTTAAAATCATGGCAGAAAGGAAAGTAACCACATCTTTCTTCACATGGCAGCAGTAAGGAGAAGTACCGAGCAAAAGGGGGGAAAGTGGGTGGGTGCAGTGGCTCACCCTTGTAATCCCAGCATTTTGGGAGGCCGAGGTGAGCAGATCACTTGAGGTCAGGAGTTCAAGACCAGCCTGGCCAACATGGTGAGACCCCATCTCTACTAAAAATACAAAAGTTAGCCAGGTGTGGTGGCAGGGGCCTGTAATCCCAGCTACTAGGGAGGGTGAGGCAGAAGAATTACTTGATCCTGGGAGGCAGAGGTTGCAGTGAGCCAAGATCGCACCGCTGCACAGCAGCCAGGGCGACAGAGTGAGACTCTGTCTCCGAAAAAAATGGTCCTTATAAAACCATCGGATTTCATGAGAACTCACTCACTATCACAAGAATAGCATGGGGGTAACTGCCCCAGGATTAAATTACCTCCTACCAGGTCCCTCCCATGACACATGGGGATTGTGGGAACTACAAATCAAGATGAGATTTGGGTGGGGACATAGTCAACCGTTTCATCAAGTGTAGATTCTAATCAACCCTGGAAGTCCTTGGTGGAGCCCATGAAGGTCTTGAGACCTGAAGGTCTTTCCAGAAGAAAGAAGCATTCTGGGCTAGTTGCATAAAGGGAATACTATCAGGAGGAAAGAAGGGAGGCATAGTTAAGTATTTTTATAGGGAAGCAAAGGAAAAGACAGGTGCTTAGATATACTGCATTTAAGGTAAAAAAGATAGTGTAGTAAAAGAAGGAAAATGTCCTCCAGTAACAAAATTATTACCAAAAAAGTAGGGTTTCTTCCCATTATATTGAAGGATCCCTGTGATCTTGAGCTAGTGTAGACTCTTCCAAATACAAACTCTGCCATTGTTGGTGTCTCCTCCAAAAGCCCAAATGACTTGTGAATTAAAGAAGCTTTTCTTTTCTTCTTTTTTTTACCTAGGAAAATAGTAAACAAGTTCTATATTTCAATTATTCTATTTTTTGTCAAAGAAAAAATTCTCCTTCATGAGGGAGAATAAAACTAACAATATTGTTGTTGGTGGTGAGACAGAGTCTCACTCTATTGCCCAGGCTGGAGTGCAGTGGCATGATCTTGGCTAATTGCAACCTCCTCCTCCTGGATTCCAGCAATTCTCCTGCCTCAGTCTCCCAGGTAGATGGGATTACAGGCACCCACCACCATGCCCAGCTAATTTTTGTGTTTTTGGTAGAGACGGGGTTTCACCACATCCAGGCTGGTCTCAAATTCCTGGTGACCCACCCGCCTCGGCCTCCCAAAGTGCTGGGATAACAGGGGTGAGCCACTGAGCCTGGCAAAGCCAATAATTTTGAAGTGAATCTGAGACTTCAGCCTTCAAACTATCTGTTTTATTTCATTGTACATTTTAAACCGTTTTAGATGTTCAAACTCAGTACAATTTATTCAATTTATATAGAGTGTCTGACACATATGCTGTGCTGGGTCTAGGGATACAGCGGGAAACACATAAACAAAACCTCCTGCCCTCATGGAGCTTTCAATTCACCGAGGGAAGATGGACAATATAAAAAAAAGTAACATGTTTGGCTGCATGTGATAAGTATGTAGGAAGGAGGATGGGGATTTCTAGGGGTGGGGATGAGTTGTAGGTGTAAGTGACAGGTCAGGGAAGACTGGGATGCAAGAGGATGTTTCAGGAAAGACCTGAGAGACGTGAAGGACTGAGATGCCATGCAAACAAAAGCAAATGCCCCGAGAGCACACCACTAGCCCTGCTGAATCAGGATAGACTAGGTGGAGGACCAAGAACTGACCACTGCATGAGGAATGTGAATCAAAATCTGACTGGAGTGTGTTCAAGAGAGAAAGAAGAGAGATGTTGGAAACGGCAAGTATAAATAATGCAAGTAAAAGTGGCTTTGCTATAGTGGAGAACAGAGAAATGGAAAAAATGGCTGGAGGATAGATTAGTGCCAATGGATTATTTTTCTTTTTCTTTCTCTTTCTGTATTTTTTTTTTTTTACCATTGGAAAAAACAGCGTTTTGGGGCTAATGTGTAATAGGAATAATACAGCAGATAAGAAAAAACTTGGTGTAGGAAAGAAAGGCAATTTTGGGGGATGATCATTTTTGTGTAGGTAAGGGAAGTCTGGTACAAAAGTACAAGGGATTAGTGTTAGAAATATAGACAGCTTCTGCAGAAACAGAAGGAATTGAAGAGGACATGGACCCAGATACAGAAAGGCAGTAGTAGATGTGGTGGGAACCTATGAAGTCTAGTATGAGGGAACAGGGAGATCTACAATGGTATGAGTTAAGAAAAAGTAAAATTAATTTGAATATTCTCAGGATGCTTAACCCAACAAAGAATTCCAGGACATGTAGTGATAAATCAGTCAAATTAGCAAAAAGCAAACTAAAAATTGCTTTGTAGAACAAAGATTAAGCACTATGTCCATATGCTATTATAAAAGTGATTATGTGTTTAATCTTTCAAGATTATTAGACTGACTGAAATTTCCTCCCCAAAATGTGTTATATGCAATTTTATTATTATGTACCCACACAAGATCAGAGGGAAGTATATGACTGAGTAATGATCCGGGCATTGAATTTGGGTCACCACATACCAAGCCAAATTTCCATAAAATATTTTAGAGCACTGCATTTTGTGTCCTTATTAAATTACTAATTGTTAATTTATAGCCTAAATTTGAAAAGGAGTATCTCTAGTGATTTAGGTGCTAAATGCAATAAAACAAAGCGGGGGGAGGGGAACATGCCACTATTGATAAGTAGCAAAGCAATTGTATTAAATCTCAGATGAGAAAGCAGCATTTCTGACATTATTAGGCTGCCATAACAAAATACCACAGACTGGGTGGCTAAACAGTAAAAATTATTTCTCACAGCTCTGGAGGCTGGAAGTCCAAGATCAAGGTGTCTACAGGTTTGATTTCTGGTGAAGCCTACCTCCTTGGCTCACAGATGGCCGCCTTCTTGCTGTTTTCTCATATGCTGTTCCTCTTTGCATGCACATTTCTGGTGTCTCTTCCTCTTCTTATAAGGACACCAGCCCTACTGGATTGGGACCCCACCCTTGTGACCTCATTTAACCTTTATTGCCTTCTTAAAGATTCTGTCTCCAAATATAGGCACATTGGGGGTTAGGGCTTCCACATAGGAATTTGGGGGTGAGGGAATATAATTTAATGCATAACATTATGTTAAAAGTTTACCAGAGGTTCTAGTTACGAGAATGTCTTAGGCATTCCCACTATTTGATATGGTGGGCATCCAGCCTGAAACGAATTGCTGATTCAAATTCTCAGTGCAGCTTTCTCTAAGTACAACAGCTGGTAGGAGCTATACCAACATATTTGCACTGATCCATTATGCAACTATCTTGTCATGACATAAAAAGGGAGATAGAGGAAGATTAAGGCCATCACTGAAATGACAGTAGCTTCTGCTGGCACTCATTGTGGCCAAGATAGTGTACAAATTTTCTAACCTGGCATCCTCTATCATCTATATACTTTAGCCTCTTCATCCAAATACCCCAAAGTCCCAGCCACCATTCTCTGAACATGCCACATCCTTTCACAACTCTGTGCCCTGAGCAAATGAGTTACTCTGTCTGTGAAGATATCCATCTGTTTCTTCACCTGACAAGGTCATACTCATTATCTCAGTTTTGGTTCCAATGTCGCGTCTATCAAGCCTTTGCTCCCTACCCCTCACCCCCACCTTCAGGCAATAAATTATTTTTCTCATCCTTGTCTACAGTAATTTCACTTGGACACTTGTAGTTATCTGTTGGCATGGCTGTCTCTTCTACTACACTGCAGTGCCTCAGGAGAAGTAACTATGTTTTATTCTTCCTTATTCCCATAATTCCTTGTACAGTTCTTGAGATATGAGAAAGTCTCAGTAAATGTATGAGTAATAAATGGATGAATGCAGCCGGTGTGGTGGCTCTTACCTGTAATCCCAGCACTTTGGAAGGCCAAGGCAGGCAGATCACCTGAGGTCAGGAGTTCAAAACCAGCCTGGTCAACATGGTGAAACCCTATCTTTACTAAAAATACAAAAATTAGCTGGGCATGGTGGTAGGCGCCTGGAATCCCAGCTACATGGGAGGCTGAGGTAGGAGATTCAATTGAACCTGGGAGGCAGAGGTTGCAGTGAGCCAAGATTGTGCCACTGCACTCCAGCCTGGGCAACAGAGTGAGGCTCCATTTCAAAATAATAGTAATAATAATAAATGGATGAATGCAAGAATGTACAATTCATCGATTGAACAATTATTTACTGAGCCCCTTTCATGTTCCAGATATTGCCAGGGTGCTGGCAATGCAAAATGGCAAACGAGACAGAAACAATCCTTTATGGAGTTTGGAGTCTAGAAAAAGACAGAAAAAAATGTAAACCAACAAATGCAAGAATTTTAAATTTTAATATGCATTATGATGGAAATTAATCTGGATCTGAAATAGAGGAAAAAGAGTTGATCTACTTTTGATAAATTAGGCAAGGCCTCTCTGAGAAGTAGCTCGTCAGCTGAGGGCTGGAAAGATGAGAAGACATTAGCAAGATAATGTTCTAGAAAAAGGGAGCAATATGTCTAAAGGTCCTGAGGCAAGAAAAGGCTGTTTAAAGAACTAGTATGTTTAAAGTATTGAAATAAGGGAAGGATGACAGGGACTTGGTGATCAAGAGGGAGATTCTTGGGAAATGTGGTCTAAGGTCAGCAGGAACCAAATATCATAGGCCAAGGGGAGAAGTTTGTTTTTTGGGTCTGAATGCAGTCTAAACCAGCTCATTTTTTATAAAGACTACTTGGGCCAGTGTAAGAGAAGCGATTAGAGGGCTAGGAATGAGTGAAGGGAGACACGTGTTAGAAGATATTTGCTGTAGTACAGGTGAAAGTTTATGAACGCTTGGACCAGGCTGGCAGCAGTGCAGATTGCAGAAAGAGACTGGGCAGACATTTTAGAAGAGGAGTCAACAACCAAGGGAATAAGCTGCTAAGGAAAATGAAGAAGAGGAAGAGTCAAGAGTGACTCTCAGGTTTCTGACATGAGCAATAGATAGTACCATTTATTTAAAAGGAAAGGTTTTGTTTTTTTTAAAGGCCTAAGTACAGAAAGGTTTGGGGAATGTGGTAAGGCTGAGAATGAAGAGTTCTGTTTTAAGTTGTGAGGTCTAAAGTAACTCAAGTAGTGATGTCAGGTGATTGGTTGGATATATAAATATGGAGCTTTGAGAAGAGGATTGGAAGGCATTACTACTTGGTTGGCATTTAAAGCCATGGAAGAGAGTCTAGATAGAGAAAAGTGGTCCAGAATCGAGCCCTCAAACAACAACACACCAGTGATCTCAACTGTGATTCAGAAAGGTCATTGAACCATAAATAAAATGAATTTTGAAAGAGAGAATGACTGAGAATCCATTACATTGGTGAGCCAGTGGTAATGAAGGCCTAGACTAGAGTAAGTGAAAACTCTTTTTTTCTCTTCTCATTGTTCACTCTCTCCCATGGCATTCTCACTTTATCTCCTAATGGCACCCATTGCCCGTAGGTTTGTATTTCAGTCCTACTATTTCCACCTGCTTGCTGAACATCTCCTTCTGGGCATACCACCAGTACCTTAAATTAATAGACTCAAATAATCCAGCTAATTTCTCCCATCCACCTGAATTGCTCTTCTTATACTCCTATTGGTGGCATCATGGGTCTTTTAGTGGCCTAGAAGAGGAGATTCCATCACCAAGTATTCTCCCCTAACCCCCTGTTTAATGAGTAAGTTGCCAAATTATTTTGATTATACACCTTAAGTGTTATTTAATCAGGCTAAGTTGCCATTTATAAAATATAGTCACTTTTTAAAGTATCTACTGTTATAGATGCTAATAAATTTTTCTTTAACCAGAGATTGTGTTACTGTTTTTAAAGAACTAAATTTTCTTCAACTCTTTCTCTTAAAAATTTATCTTTGGGCTAAGATATAGTATGAGAAAAAGTTAAGACAGGCTGAGAGAGATTTAGACTGGCAAAGCCATTCAACCTTAGCAGAAGGAACTACTTTGGTTCTATTTTTATCATCTCATTTAGGAATGAATCACTGAAAACAGAAATATAAATAGAGATGGATAGGAAAGACCTGGGTCGTCTAATTCATCTCCTTGTTAGTTCACGGAAGTTTCCTTTGTCAAATGCTTGTGAGATATTATGCAATAAAAGTCATAGATTATAACATTTCAATCATTTTGTAAGGTGACTAATTATTTTTCAAGTTACTCTCAGCTTTGTTCTCTGAATTTCTTTCCATATATACCTGTCATATGTGAAATATATCTCTTTGTACACAGAAATGACTGAGAATCACAGAGATAAATGCAGATTATTTTTCTGTAATGATGTTGAGTCTATATGAAGTTGACTTCTCTCTTTGTGATCCTTTTTGTGACCAGTGGTACACATTTGTGAGGTCATTGTCCAGAATGAACCATGGTCCAGCTTGTTACTTAGGATGGTTAAAAACTAACAGAAACCTTTAGATATCAAACATGTCCCTTGGCACCTAATGGCACAAATGCATTATTCTAATGGAGTCAGTGGAATACTTAACGTGGGTATAATACTCGTTAAACTTTGTAGCTTTGCAGTGGAAGTAAAGGAGTGACATTTTGGAAGAGTATTAAGTTATTTGACTATTGCTCAATATCTATGTAATCTCATTTATCTCATAAAAATTTGTATGTTCTTTTAAAAGATTTATTCTGTTATTTATTCCGTTGTGTTTCTGATTGTTGACTCTTTACATTTAGTTGACTTTTAAAAATAAAATATTATTATATCAGTAGTTATTATTCTTTCAGGTTCCATGATGTTTGCAAACCTCTTAGTTGGTCCTCTTCTATATGTGCCATTAACATTCCACATACTCCTCTTCCACGTCATTAATAAAGATGCTAAAATCACTAGATCTGGCATTTTCTTTGTGCCTTCCCACCAGCCATACCCCCTACTTCCAACTGAATGTACTCCATATAACATTATCCTTTGTTTATAGTGTTTGACATAGTTCTTAATCCATTGAGTGTCTTCTTATTCAAGTCAATTAGTTTGGGCAAGAACAATTCATATGAACCAACAAATAGATTGCAGTTTTGATCTGATTTCTGAAACTTCAATTATATAATGATAGTAATTTTAATAGTGTTTCTTTAAGTTCTTTCCCAGCAACCCAGAGCATTCATAATTAAGTACTTATAAAAAGCAACAACATAGGAATTCTAGAATGGTTTGGGTCCTCACTTTTTTTTCTTTTTTTTAAACTGAGACAGTGTCTCACTTTGTCACCCAGGCTAAAGTGCAGTTGTGCAATCTTCACTCACTACAACCTCCGTCTCCCAGGTACGAGTGATTCTCCTGCCTCAGCCTCCCAAGTAACTGGGTCTGCAGCGTATGCCAGGACCCTCAGCTAATTTTTGTATTTTTAATAGAGACAAGGTTTTGCCACATTGACCAGGCTGGTCTCGAACTCCTAACCTCAAGTGATCCACCTGCCTCAGTCTCCAAAAGTGCTGGGATAACAGGCATGAGTCACTGCATCTGGCCTGTGAGACCTCATTTTTCATAGGTTACCTATTTCCTTTATAGAGTCCTAATTTGGAATTTAAGCAGCTGCCACTTTATAATATTCACTTTTTCTCCATAGTTGAGGCTGTAAAACTAGAGATCAGGCAAAAGGCCTTGGTCAGCTGTGGATACTAAGAGTAGAAGGTAATGTGAGACCTGACTTTTCTTCTTACATGTTATAGAATTCTGGTGACTACTCAACAGCTGACCCAGAAATGTTTTCTTAGAATATATAATAGAATTGTAAAGTAGCAGTTTTAAGGTTTATCAGAAATGTTAATGGACATGCTTGGATTTAGTGACGTACACTAAAAGAAGAGTCCTTTGGTCTACAATGTGCATAAACTCAGCATTGCGTCCTTCCCTTTACCATGGCCAAGCATGCCCCTGAGAAGACATCATTCTCGGTCTCATCTGGTGTTCTAGGGAAACTGAAAGCCACAGGGATCACAACAGCTGCAATAAATAAAGCATCTATTCAATACAGTTTCATGCCAAATATTATTCAGCATTCTTTTGGCCTGGGTTTGATAGAAAACAGCACGATGAACTTACTACCTCTCCTTTACTACAGTGAGCCCTAAGTATGAAAGATTTAACAGTTCAAACATGCATGTAAGCAAAATCACTATTCACATTACTTTAAAATTATTAAGACAATAACATAGACAACCAAAAAATGTAATAAAGAACATATATTGTGGTTATTGAAGAGGTGCTGGAATTAATACTAAGCTTTTTTTATTCTCTGTAGGGAAAATAATAGAGAAGCATTTAGAATATGTGTCCATGCAAATGTGTGGGTTGGAAGGGGATCTTTAAAAAATAAGTGCTACATATGTGACAAGGAAGAATATTATTGAGGAATTTCACAGAATTTTTATGTAAAGTCTTATCATACAGTATTATGATCTCAGGGATATTTTGTGATATTTACAGAGTCTTCTGAGGGTTCATTTATTAAGGTCATATTTTAAGGAAGAACTTATAAGATTTGGATCAAAAATGTAATTCTGTAATATACCCAACTGATCCCATTAAATCCAACTCGAAAAGGAACAGTATAATGATGTGAACAATTCCCATTCTTCGAGTTGTTACACCTCACTTGAAATGCATTCCTTCTGGATTAAAACAGCAATTTCTCTTTGTTTCTCTTTCCAGGCTGAGGTTCAACTATGCTACCTGGAAGCACAAAGAGATGCTGTTGAGCAGATGTCCCTCAAGCTGTACAGTGAGCAGTACACCAGCAGCAGCAAGAGAAAAGAAGAGTTTGCTGATATGTCAAAAGTTCATTCAGTGGGAAGCAATGGGTAGGGAACTATTCTTTTTGTTGTTTTATTCTCACTAATCTACTTTTTCAATGATTTTCCACTGGTAGATGTTAGGCAGGTATTTCCTCTGTCGCTAACAGACAAGAAGAAGCTCAATAGACTAGGCATTTATGTTCTTTTCCGTATGTGCCAGAATTGAAGACTGTGGATTTCATCAGCCTCTGCCATCTAACTCAGAGCTTTCTGACTTCATATTAATTTTTAAAATAGAGCGTGGTGATTTTATAAGTGTTTTCATGACTACAGTGTGCCTTTAGTATTGATCTGTCTTCTTTATAAATTATTTTTTTCCTTATATTTGCCATTTTTTAGATTTCACAGTTAATTTTAAAGCATATTTGAGGAACTTTTAAACACCAGAACCGCATTGGAAACTTGGTAGTACATAATTTTACTGAATAATGTAGAAACTTAATAATTGTTTAGAGACCATGGGCTAGCCACTTAGCTTCACGTGAAGTCAGTTGAAATAGACTAGCTCTTGAATTATCTATGGTATGTGAAAGGACCCAACACCTTCAGTGACCCATCAACAATTTCATTCAGCCTGAGACATATGGCTTTATAATATAAACATGTGTTTATATTATACTAACTATACTATTGAACAGTTAAGTCAGGTATTTAGATATTTCCAAATGACTTTTAAAGTTATGTGAACATTGTCTAAACATATATATGTATATATGCATATATATTATTTTCCAGTTCAATTGTAATATTTAATAGGTGATTTTAGAGAGTAAAAGAGTAGTGATGAAATTTATTTCCTAGTATTAATTACTTGATAATAGCTATACTCATAAAAATGAAAACAATAACCTATTTTACTTTTAGACTCAGACAACATGTAGGAGAAACTACTCCCCAAAGTTACATTACATGTTAATAACATTATATAAACCTATGGGATGTAACTCTAGTCAAAATATTTCTTAAAGTAACAGGAGGAAAGAAGCTTTTTCATGCACTTGTTTACATTTGTTTTTTAAAGTGCTTATAGTTCTGACTGAAACTATAATCCTCATATAAAGTTTTGGGATAAATTAAGTACACTGATGAAAAATTCTTTCTTATTATAAAAACCCAATGTCTAAGAATACAGAAAATAACTCCTGTATTCTTAGCCATTCAGAGTCATAATTCTGTTTAAGAAATGAAAAGGGATTTTTCAAGTTTTCACATTGACCTCTTTATATAACTTGTTGCTCTATCAGTATATTTTAATACATGAGACATGTTTTATATGTAGTCAATTTGTGTTACTTGATTCTGTAGCCATTTATTCACCAGAGGAAAAACATAGTAGCAAATAAGAAAGAAAAGGTTAAATCTTGAAGCATGAACAATAAACTGCTTTGAGGCTGTAATGTGCTTTAATTTCTCTAAATGCCTAAATAGCCTCTGGTGTACATGCAAGCACAAACTTTAGGTCACATTTTCATGTTTTGTAAAGCCCTGGGGATTGAACAGCACCACGTGCTTCTGACCCCAGATTCCAGGGACCCAACCTGAGCACTCACTCTGGGCTCCACAAATCATAAATCTGCCCTGGGAATTGCTTAGTTAACAACAAGCATTGTTCTGTGAAGTGGGAGTAGGTGAACTTGCCTGATATCCTTTGTTTATGCTCCCTGGGGTGCTGAAGGCTATGCATTGTGCAGAAATTTAAGAGTGCACTGAAAGAAAGCCAGCTATTTAATACTAAGGAGGAAAACCATATACTCCTTTCTATTTTCTGTTTACATACAGAAAAGCATTGTTTGAGAAATGCATGTGGGTGAGGTTATCTGGGGTGTCCTGCCCTTAAAACTCTCTGTTCCCACAGTCAAATCCTTAAGTCTGAAGCCTTAAGAACATAGCTTTGTAAAATTATCTGCTCCAATGATACATTAACTTCATTAATCATTCTTTTTGTTACATAGAATGAACATTGTTTCCAATAAATAATTGTGGGAATAGTGTGGGCTTTCAAGGATCTTCATTCCATATGCAGATATCCAATACACTAAAGAGAAAATTAAGTTGGTGATACAATTCATATCATTTTATTTCCTTCTCATGCCTACAAGCATGCTAAAAATATTATATGTACTAACATAGTTGAAAAATGAATAAGACTACTCCAGGGAAGACTCAGCTGCTACATTGAATAGTGATCTTAAATTTCTGAGAATTTTACGTAACCAAAATATCTTTTAGAAATGAATTTATAACCTCTCTAACTTGACAAAAGGGTATGTATCAAGGTGATATATCACAGCTTATATATTATGCAACTATGAATTGTGTAGTTAGCAGTTATGAATATATGTGGTAGGAGGATTTCCCTGAACATATGTGAGGCTGTATGAGTTCCAGTAACACAGTTTGTTCACCTGTGGGAAACATTTGGCACTGGCTCCAGCATCCCAAAGTGGAACCGTAGCTCCTGGAGGGTGTGAGTCTCCGGGGATTACAACAGTAGCAAAAGCCAATGCTCTTCAGTTTAGGTGAAAGCACTTATCAGCTGCCTTTTTTTCATCCAATAAATATCCCTGAGGGCCTGCTATGTGCATAGTGTGATGCTCTGGGCATTGTTTATGAAGAACACTTACTTTCTGTATATTTTGTAAAGTGTAACCATATCTTTTTCATATACCTTTTCCTATTGAGAGGTTGTCTGATTTTATTTTTCTAATGAATTTCAAAGATTCAGTTTAATTTGCGAAGTAGCATCATTCTTTCTGTCAGTACTGGTGTAGATTTAAACCTTGTCTTTTGTTCAGTCTATATAAAGGAGAGAACTGAGAGGCAAGAATAGAAGGTTTAAGGTGGAGCTAAGACCTCAACTCAGAACTCTGGCTCAAGAATGCAGAAGATAATCTATAAAGTTACTCTTTGCCCTCTCTGTAAGGATTTGTGTGGACTCTTAATGACCCTTTCCCCAAAATCTGGTTTTGTACGTATTCCATACTATATGATATTTAAACTAAGGTACCTTTCTACTATGGAGAAGTGGAAGTCTTAAGTAGAGTTTATTAAAACCACAAGGAAGTTTGGGCAAAACATTGCAAAGCAGGTTAAAGTCAAAACAAAATTAACTCATTCATTAATTTGACAGACTTTTTCTTTTTTTAGATAGGGTCTCATTCCCATTGCCCAGGCTGAAGCACAGTGGTGTGATCTTGGCTCACTGCAGCCTCAACTTCTTAGCTCAGGCGATTCTCCCACCTCAGCTTCCTGAGTCACTGCGGGTGAGGCACCATGCCAAGCTAATTTTTTGTATTTTTAGTGGAGACAAGGTTTCACCATGTTGCCCAGGCTGAATTTGTCAGACATTTTTAAAGTACCTTCTATATGTGTCAGGCTCTATGAAGTGCAGAGGTTAAAATGGTGGAAATGAAATGGTTCCTACATTTGAGAAGCTCACAATTTGGTGGAAGGAACCATATCTCTGCAAGCAGCATATAATAAAGATTTTAAGTGTTGAGTTAGAAATCTGTGTGGGGAAGAGGGCAGGACTCATTGAAAGCAGAGCTCAGTTCTGACTGTGTCAAGTAGAATTAGAGAAGGTCAGGAAAGACAGTAGAGAGAGAAGGCTCTGGAGATGGTTTTTGAAAGAGGGCTAGGTCAGCAGACATGTTTTTCAATTTAACCTGGAAAACACATATTGAGCACCTGCAAAGACATACCATAGTCCCTGCCTTCATTGAATTTACAGTCTAGCAAGAGAGTACGGCATTAAGCCAATGTTGATCTGTGCAGTGAGAGAGAAGGGGAAATAGAGAATGCTAGGGAGCTTAGGGGAAACTGGATGAGCTCTATAAGGCAGGGCTGCATCTGTCATGTTCACTGCACTCTCTCCTGCATCTGGTGCAGTGCCTGGCAAGTGCTAGATACCCAGCAAATGAATGGATGCATGAATGAATAAATGAAACTGATCGAGGGCTAAAAGACAGGGAGAAGAGGTCTGGGATCATCAGACTGCTTACTGTTTCATAGGACTGAAGAGGAGGATTCAAGTTGGGGGAG
Organism: Cebus imitator; assembly: GCF_001604975.1. Taxonomy (NCBI): domain Eukaryota; kingdom Metazoa; phylum Chordata; class Mammalia; order Primates; family Cebidae; genus Cebus; species Cebus imitator. Next base: position 208,758 of record NW_016107359.1, read on the forward strand.
ATGTGAAAAATAAGGATTTGGAAGAAGATGAAGTCCAGATCCAGACGTTAACCATTGAATTCATGGTTCTTAAGCAAGACAGTGCATCAGGGATAACCTGTGGAGCTTTTAAGCAGAAAAAAAGCCAGCCTGTCCCACCCTATTGAAAATTTTGATTCACTAGGGAGAATTGAATGATAGTGATTATGTTTTAATGCTCATCACCAGCTGAGAACCATTGCTTCAGTAGTTTTCAATGTATAGTCTCTGGACCACTAGCAGCAGTGTCTCCTAGGAATTTGTTAGAAATGTCATTTCTAGGTCCCACTTCAGACCTACTGAACTGGAAAGTCTAGGAGTGGAGACCAGCAATCTTTGTTTAACAAGAGTCCCAGGGGATTCTTTTTTCTTTTCTTTTCTCTTTCTTCTTTCTTTCTTTCTCTTTCTGTCTTTTTTTTTTTTTTTTTTTTTTTTTTTTTTTTTTTTTTTTTTTTTTTTTTTTTTTAGTCTTGCTCTGTTGCCCAGGCTGGAATACAGTGGCATGATCTTGGCTCATTGCAAATTCCACCTCTTGGGTTCCAGTGATTCTTGTGCCTCAGTCTGTCAAGTATCTGGGATTACAGGTGCATGCCACCATGCCTGGCTAATTTTTATAGTTTTAGTAGAGATAGGATTTTGTCACATTGCCCAGGCTAGTCTCGAACTCCTGACCTCAAGTGATCCACCCACCTCAACCTTCCAAAGTGCTGGGATTATATAAGAGTGAGCCACTGTGCCCAGCCCCTCCCAGGTGAATCTAATGCTGAAGTCTGAGAAATGCCACTTTGTGCATTAAAGATTTTTTAGGTTGACAGTTAATGCAGCACATGGATACTAGATGGAGACTGAGGCCAGAAAGTATCAGTAAACCTCAGTAACCCACGGGATGAAGAAAGTGAGGGAAAAGGAACCATTCTGATGCCCCAGTTATTGGCTCAAAGAGAAAGAAAACAGGAATATTTGGATTCAAATGACTTTGGTGTCATTTAACACGTAATATTTATTGAGCACCTATTAAGTGCAGGCTGTGTTAGGCACTGGGGACATAGAGGCAGTGGGACACGAAAGGTGATAGGTATATAGAAATCAGGAAAACCTTCCAAAAGAAGTGTCATGGAGGATGGTCCAGGGTCAGAAATGACAACAAGGGTGTTTCTCACAGAGGAGGCAGTGTGTGCAAATAGCCAGAATCGCTACAGGATGCCCAGTATGACTAGAGTGGTAGTTTGCAACAATTATCTACTAGCTGTGTGGAGAATAGATTGTTTAGGCCTAGGCTAGACAGTGCTCAATTAAGAGGCTATTCCAGTCATCCAAACAAGAAATAGGCCCTGTGCTAAGACAACAGTGATAGAAACTGAAAGAAAGAAGCTCCATTGACAAACCTTGGTCACTGGGTAGATGAGATTATTGAGGGAGGAGCTATTTGAGAATGGACCTCCATATTTCAGACTCGTGCACTCTAGGAGAGAGATGTGGCATTCACTGAGGAGGGGAATTCAGAGGAGGAGTAAAAGGGATGAAAAGCAGAGTATTTGAGACATAGTTCTTTCCCTGCTCTCGGAAACATCCATGTAGAAAAGCCCAGGAAGCAGATCTGGAGCTCAGAAGTGTTTTGGGCTTCTCAGCCAACATTAAGGACAGCATGGTAACCACGGGGTAGCAGAAGATGAGACAGCCAAGAATTTACCTTGTGGTAAACTGTGCTCTCCCTGCAAGGTGAACATAGCATTGTCTTTAAGGAATGCTTATTTTTAAAAATATGGGTAAGCAGAACATTTTTATTTTACTTAGAGTATTTCCTGCTGTGATATTCAATAATTATAAAATAAAGAATATGCCATTGAGAATTCCGGGTAATATCTTGATTGACAGGAATTGAGGACGACAGTTGACTATTATTTTCTGTCTCAAAGCTATAGGTAAAACTCCTGATCCTAGATATTAGATTGCATTGAGTCTGCTCAAACTGCTTCCAACTACACAAATAATGTTTTTCTTTAGGGTTAAGTCATGCATTCACTATAGTCTAATTTCCTAAAAGGAGAGAGGACAAGTAGATTAAAAATTAAGAATAGAATTCAAGTTAACTCTCTGCTACTTTGTAGCTATGGAAACTTGATTGGGACATTTAACCTTACCAAATTATAATATCTGTCTATAAAATGTGAATGATTATCCTAGTCTACTTCATGTTTTTTGAAGAAAGGAAATGCAATAATTGATAGGAAAATATCTAAAATACCTAGAATATAATAGATAATATGAAAAACAAGCTATTGAAATGTTTATTGTGCAACTACTGTGTTGCAGCCAGTAGTATGAGATGCTAGCAATGAAAAAGATACATAAGACTTAATCTCCATGGTCTTCAGTGTAGTGAGAGAGAGAGAGAGATACAGACAGACATTTAGATACATCCTTATAAAACAATGGGCAGGGCTGGGCACAGTGGCTTATGCCTGTAATCCCAGCACTTTGAGAGGCCAAGCCAAGAAGATCATTTGAGCCCAGGAGTTCAAGACCAGCCTGGGCAACATAGTAAGACCTCCCCCCCCCACCCTACCAAAAAAGTTTTTAAGTAGCTGGCCATGGTGGTTTGCATCTATAGTCCCAGCTGCCTAGGAGTTTGAGGTGGGAGGATTACTTGAGCCCAGGAGGTTGAGGCTGCAGTGAGCCGTGATCACACCACTGCACTCCATCATTGGAGACAGAGTGAAACCATGTCCCAAAAAATAAATTACTTAATGAAGAATGGGGAAATTTTGAGATATAGAGTGTTGGGGGGTACTGAGAAGGTTACCTAATCCAGCCTAGCTGAAAGGAGTCAGGAAGGCTTCGGGGAGGAGGGAATATCTGAGCTGTCAAAAGATGCATAGGTTTTAGACATTAGAAGAGGTCTGTGCAGTTGAATAAAATGGCTTTTATTCAAAAGTCAGGCAGTAACAAATGCTGGTGAGGATGTGAAGAAAAAGGAACCCTCCTACACTTTTGGTAGGAATCTAAATTAGTATAACCACTATGGAGAGCAGTTTGGAGGTTTCTTAAAAAACTAAAAATAGGGCTACCATACAATCCAGCAATCCCACTGCTGGGCATATACTCCAAAGAGAGGAAATCAGTGTAGTGAAGAAATATCTGCACTCTTATGTTTGTTGCAGCACTGTTCACAACAGCCAAGCTTTGGAAGAAGCTTAAGTGTCCATCAACCAATGAATAGATAAAGAAAATGTAGCACTTATACAGAATAGAGTACTATTCAGCCATGAAAAAGAATGAGCTTCTGTCATAGGCACCAACATGATGGAACTGGAGGTCATTATGTTAAGTGAAATAAGCCAGCCATAGAAAATCAAACATTGCATGGTCTCACTTTATTTGTGACATCTAAAAATCACAACAGTTGAAATCATGGAGACAGAGAAGAGAAGGATGGTTACTTGAGATGGGGAAGGGTAGTAGGGCATCAGAGTGGGGGAGATGTAGATGGTTAATGGGTTAAAACAAAATAGAATGTATAAGACCTAGTACTTGATAGCACAAATTGGCGATAGTCAATAATAACTTAATTGTGCATTATAAAATAGCTAGAAGAGTATAATTAGATTGTAACACAAAGGCTAAATATTGAGGGGATGGAGGCCCAATTTTCCATGATATGATTATTACTCATTGTGCTGCTGTACCAAAATAGCTCATGTACTCCGTAGATATATGTACTTAACTATGTACCCACAAAGATTAAAAATAAAATTTTTAAATACATAAATAAAACAAAAATTAAAAGAGAAATATGTAGAGGGAGGGTGAGGATTTCAGCCATAAGACAGGAACAAGGTAAAACATAGTAAACTTCAGCCATAAGACAGGAACGAGAGAAATATCTATATTTGTTGAGGTTTACTACAAATAATTTGATGCTATTGGAGCAGAAGGGCATGGAGGTGATTTCTGACTCTGCTTCCTGGAATTAGAAGGATTTCAAGAGAGTTTTTAGAGACTTCTGCTCCTGTGGTGAAGTTCCAGAAGATACCTCAGTCTCATCAGCTGTATGCCTGACTTCCTCTGGCTGTGAATGAAATTGGGCAATGTCTACAGATGGAGCTACAGCTGAGGTTTATGCCTTGTATCTGAGATAACAGGAAGAGTTCATCTCTCATCACACAAGGTTTTAGTATAAATTTTTTTCCCAAATAGAAACAGCATATATAGGTTAATCCCAAGAACAACAGGCTGAATAACATGAACTTTAAATTAAAATAGGATTATAGGCTAAAAATTTGGCAGGGAAGATGAGTTCATTTTCTTTTAGGAAAAGAAGTGCCTCTAGATGGGTATGAAAATACATATAAATATAACATTCCCAAAGAGGAGTGAAATTGACAAGTGAAAACAAATGAATCATTATTTAAAATACCACTTGATTAAAGACCAAATTTGTTTCTCTAAATTAATTAAGCAATAAGATATGCCAGATGACTTTAACTACATGAGAAGGGACATAACCACCCTGAATTTCCTGCCATGGGGTGATCTTTATTGTTTTCTGTTGAGCAGCAGGCCAGAATACTCATGCTGTCTCATAGTTCTCTCTCTGTCTCTCTCTCTCTCTCTCTCTCTCTCTCTCTCTCTCTGTCTTTCTTGCATTCTCTCTCTCTCTCTCTTACAAACACACACACCCCCTGACCATTTTGAATTTCTGCCCAGTGGGTATTTTTAGAACACTACTACATGAAGTGTTTTCTTTTTGGTGCACACCAGCCATAAGATGATGTGCTATTCTTGTGTGTGCCAATGTTGATAACAGTCTCACATATAGATTGAGTCACTGGACAACCCAAAGAAATCTTGTTTCCATCCTGCATTTTTACTCCCTTCCCCTGAGCCTTACCTCAGTCTAATAGAAGATCAGTGTTAAATTCAGGCCCCTTTTGCCCCTTTCTTTGTGCTCTGGAACTGTTAAATAGTAAAATAACAATGTAGGCTACAGTCAAAAGGAGCCAAATGTGCCTGGCTACTTCCTGGATAAGTGATATTCTGACCACTATGTAATTATTAAGATAGGTCTTTCTGGACTAAAATAAACAAAAAATTCTTACCAGTAGAAATGTATTCACTTGGGCCATGATATTATATGCCTTTAATATGAAATACATTAAATCGATTGGAGACCTAGACAGTATTCCACTTCAGTGATCTAATGCCATCCATGCCAAAAGCCAATAAAGGGCAAACCAGAGAGGTAGAAGCATGTTTTTGGGAGAAGTATGACTTCAAAGTTAACAGTATAGTCAACTAATAAAGATATATATATATATATATATATATATATACACGCGCACACACACACACTCATGTGTATATATAATCACACACACACACACACACACACTTCATAACAATGATCAATTTTTGTACTGTTTTGGGGAGTTGATGGGGCCCATTGAAAAAAGTAGGAAGTTGCTAACAGGGACAATGAGAAGACACCTAAGACAAATCTAATTTACTTCATTTTAATATACTAAGGTTAATTCTTTTCTTTAAAATGTGTTCCTTGATTCATTCCCCTATCCCCTTCAACCAAGGATTTCAGTCAACTTACAAAAATATTGACAGTAAAATAGAATAAATATTTGACTAAAATAAGTTAGGCAAAAGTCAAGTACTTTTAAGAAAATAAACAAATGTATATCCTATGTATGTCCTCAAGAAGGGCTCTGATTTGACTCTGTGCTATCCACACCCAAAAAATAAAATGGAATCTTAGCTATCAGATAATATATAGTGTCTTATGATTAAAAATAATCTGTATCAGATGAAGCACAACTTTTTATGCTGCTGAGACCTGAGAGGAATTTCTCCTGTAGTTATTTAAGGCAAAACAGGTGTCTGTGATACTACACCCCTACAAGAGAAGTCAAATCCCCAAAGCAGTTTTTTGATGTAGGCTGCAGAAGTGATGTAAAACCACAATTCAGTAAGAACAGTTCTATAAGTAACTAAAATCTTGTAGTCCAAGCATAGCACTCTCTGGGTAGGGTCAGCCTCAATAAAGGATAACTTTTCATACTAATTGTGCTACCAGGCTTTTGTCAGAATTGGGCAACAATTATTTCCAGGTTGTTTATCTATTACCTCTTACAACTTGGAAAACTAGTGAGGCCTAGAGTAGGGTAATCCTTTTATGAAAGGGTGAACTGGCCAACCTACAGCAGTGTGCCATTGGGTTTGGATCCAGTGCCCTCTTTTTGGTTTTTTTTTTTTTTTTTTTTGAGACAGAGTCTCACTCTGTCACCAGGGGCCAGGCTGGAGTGCAGTGGCGCGATCTCGGCTCACTGCAACCTCCACCTCCCGGGTTCAAGCAATTCACCTGCCTCAGCCTCCCAAGGATCCAGTGCCCTCATAACACACAAATGGTAACATAGGGAGGTTTATCTTTTTTTAAAAGTCATCTCTTTGTCTTTTGAAGTACATTTATCCATTTGTTCTTCCAACTACCGATTTTAAAATTCTTCAGAATGTTTTCTGTTTCCTTAGATAGAACTTAGTCCAGCATATTATCTGAAAATTTGTACAAGCCTTTAACTTTCTGATAGTGTAACAGAATCCTCTAACTACACCCAGAAATCTACACTGATATTTCTAATGTTATGGATTGTCTTGTTGGTTAGAATTTTTGATAGATTATCTTGGTGCTTTATGCTTTTTATTTCAATAATAGGTATTTGTAGACAGATGGTCCATGAGAAAGCGGGGCCAGTTATTAACAAGATTGTAGGCTTGATTTTATTTTTCTTAGACATATTCACATGTATGTGGGTATATATAAAAACTGAGGAAATTACTGCTCTAAAGAACTCCATATTCCTTTTTATTTATTAACGGCAAAGGCAGGCTGCTTTTCTCATGAGGAAGTCGCTCATGAATTTTCATTCAAAATAGTAAATTAGTGTCCACACTTTAATATGTTTAGAGTGGAAAGGGATTCTACATGCAACTGTGCATATCAGATTCCATGTCTGGAAAGCTAAATTTTATTCTTTGATGATATTATGATTGGAGATATAACAGGCACCACTGTTATGTCTCCCTTCCGTGCTTATGTGACACATGGAATAGAGGAGGATGGGAAATTCTGATCTATTATTGGTTTTTTACTTCAGTAAAATACTTAAACTACATTTTTGCAAGATTTTGTCACCACTCCTTTGTGTGTCTTTTTTGAAATACAGAGGCAAACTTTCCTAGGCAAATAATGTGAACAGTGAACACTTAGTGAATATTTGGGGAAGAAATCAATATGCTAAAGAAGCTAGGAAAATTGGATCATTTAATAGAACTCCCAGTATAGACAGGTGGTATTTCAGGAACCAGTCTGGTGTTTTTAGATGTCTTAGTGTGAATTAACATTAAACATACAAAAGATGTATTATTAAGAGCCCAAAAATACACACACACACACACACACACACACACACACACACACACACACAATTACTCAGCCTTAGGTAGAAAACCTGTGAGGACTTTTAATGCTACATATTTTTTTCAACTAATAATTGCTCTATTTTGATGATTTCTTAATTTGGTTGTCTGTTTTCATCAAAATTCCTTAGTGAACCAAGTTGAAACCTCATATATTCACACACACCTCCCATTGATTTCACTTGGGTGAAACTTTATCGTTTAAGCAAAGTTTAAGTTGAAATGTTGAGTTAATGATGCTCACTTTAAATACCAAAGGCTGAATGCATTTATGTATTCAAACACTTAGCTAGTCAAACATAACTCCCATCAGGGTTTAGAGGAAAGATTATTTCTTAAACTATGCCGGCCTCACAAGTAATATATTACCATCAAATCTGCAGAAAAATGATACTAAATAAGCTTGTTAGTATTTTATTTATTTATAAAAGCCTTGGAATCTTTTTTAACCTTAAAAAGGTAAAGTAAAGTGGTGGGCAAGATGTTGTGAAATGCTTAGAGCAATTACCCATAGTAGTTAAACCCAAACTTAGAAATAAACACTAAAGACAAATTTTGCACATCTATTTCTCCACAGTCTTGTCTGTTTAGATGCTTAAACTATAAAACCAGTACATATATAATTCTATATTTGTCTAAGAAAAACTGACTTCAAATTAGAAGACTTTTTCTCCCTATAACATGATTAAGCTACCTACAACAGAATGTCCAGCTCTTTTATTGTGAACCAATTTAAGATCAAGTGTATGGCAATTTAAATAAAAAGTATCAAAAAGAATACATTTTGGTTAAGTGTTTGCTTTATAACACTTTCATAGAGTATATGTGAGTTTGCTTTATAACACTTTCATAGAAAATATAACATATTTAGAGTATTAAAATGGTATACTTACAGGCCTTTTAAACATATTTAGAGTATTAAAATGGTATACTTACAAGGCCTTTTAAAATCTACATTACAAATGAGAGTGAATGTATTGACATAAACCCAAGCATAATTACAAAGAAAATTTTATGAGAAAAGTTCCTCCAAAAGGAACTCATAGTTCTATTCCTATAAGATTATAAGCTACTTGCCACAATTTTAATCACCTCTCTCCCTTCGAAACAGAGAGGTGAGAGCAGTTGTCACTAAAAAGTCAAGAGAAGATCCTGGTTCTGAATTCAGCTGATAAAAATCAGCATATTCTCCAAGGGAATATAGAACTGTTAACTAGTTCTGCCCTACCCTTGATAAATTCATTTGTTTATGGTCTTTTCTGTTTTCCTGTAGAGTAGCTGGAATTTTTCCTGGAGCACATTGTAACTTTTATAAAATCACTCAAAAACACACCTTTGCAGGTAATATAAACATAAGAAAGTGAACTATTTCCTTACTTAAGAAGTTCCCTGTAATAATGGGCACATTCAATTGTAATCATTTCAGGACCTACAAAGAAATTTGGTAATTTATTTCTGATTTGCCAGTTTTTTCATTTCTTTTGAGACATAGTCTCGCTCTGTTGCCCAGGCAGTGCAGTGGCATGATCCCAGCTCACTGCAAGCTCTGGCTCCTGGGTTCAAGCAATTCGCCTGCCACAGCCTCCCAAGTAGCTGGATCTACAGGCATGTGCCACCACGCATGGCTAATTTGGTATTTTTAGTAGGGACTGGGTTTTGCCGTGTTGGCCAGACTAGTCTCAAATTCCTGACCTCAGGTGATCTATCCAGCTGGGCCTCCCAAATTGCTGAGATTACAGGTGTTAACCACTGTGCCTGGCTGTGATTTGCCACTGTTATATGTTTGATATCACTAAATGTGGAAAAATCTCAGGTCTTTTCCAACTTGTGGATTAACATATGGCCAAGAATCTGAAATCAGGCACAAATGCTTTTAAGAAAAACGTTTTTGTCATCTGTTTTGAGACTTTGTAAGAATTTGTTGTTTAGGACATTGGTGTTCATCGTGTACCAAGGAAACTAAATGTGGTACCAAAGTATTTACTGTATTTAACAAATCAAATATCAAATCTGAATATTCTCAGCTAGGTTGAAAACAAATTAGACTGGATAAAGGATGAATATCTGTATTAGGTTTATTTGCTACTTACAGGTCTCCAGTATAGACTGTTTGAGAAAAAGTCTTAAGTGCATCTAACTAGAAAAAATGACTGGTTCTAAGGCCCATCATAAGGAGAATAATAGAAGGAAACAGTTCAATAGATATAAATGCATGCAGTGAAAAAATTTCCATGGTTCAGAGCATTTCATTATTTTCTATATTTTTTAATTTATTTGAAAACTGTTCATTAATAATTCTCATGTTCATACACCTCCTTTATTTAGCTTTCACCATAGAAAAGAGGAGGAGGTGAAAGAAAGGGGAAGGCAATTAACAATGATTTAACACCTACTACATATAATCATTTTAAGTAAGTGCATTTACCATTTTAGTATAGTAAAAACAAAATCTCACCTAAAGAATGAGTAAAGCAGCCTGTTCATGTTGCAGTGGTTGTATTGGCATTTGGTGAGGAGATACTATTATGTCTGACACATTCTGCTTTTCTGAAGTCATTCTTGCCCCACTGAACGTTTTTGGTTTCTTTATCTACATTCATTTATCGTCATTCATTAGGGACTATGCTGGACACTGAGAATGCAAAGATAATAAATTTATGTCTTGCCCTTGAATTTCTTAGTCGTAATCAAAACTTCTTTTTCTGTTATACACAGGTATGAAAAAGAAACAAGCTTCTTTTCTCTTGCTGATTCATCATTTTTATGAGGCACCCTACACTCACACTTTTCTAGAAAAGCAAGGAAGAAACTTGCTTTAAGATCAGAGTTTAGGCCTTCACACACATTATAGCCTCCCTAATAAATTAACATTCTCTTTAGGAAATACTCTCTTGGAATCGATGCTCAGTTTTTTAGATTTTCAATTTGTCTCCATTCTTTTCTCCAAGATAACATCTGAGCATGTTCAGATTCACATGATCTTGTAATTCTGGGGTGTAGTGGAGTCCCCTGGCTTAACACAGTGATTAGGTACAGGCTGGGTGGGCTTATTGAAATGGGTTTTGTCAAGGGTTTTATGACGTTTCTGCCCACAGAGGGCTGTAGCTGGTCTAGCTTGTGTTGTTACCTCTTGGCTTGGTCAGGTTCTGGTGATATTTCTTGTTTACGAAGCCTCAACTCAGCCCTCACTGACCCTGCCAACTCCCTGTGGTCTGACTTCACAGGCCCACCTGGCTCTCCTTTTGTTGGGGAGGGGCGTCGTTGTGCCTTTGTTGTCATGGCAATGCCTCTGTCAGGTTCATCAGCTGAACTCTCAGCAACCCTGGAGTCTCTTATTGGGAGAATGAGAGAACAACAGAGCAAAGAAAGTTCTAACCAAAGATCTCTCTCTGTCCACAACATCCCCTCTCCAGGTTGTTGTGGGAACACTGTATGAGGCAATTTCCTGGCAGAGTTCCGACCAGAGAATGGAGTGGACATCCTTGTGCTTTGGGCTTTCTTCTCAACCTGTCTCACATACCTTCTGTCTAGGTCTTAGGCCAAGACAGAAGAGAACACACATCTGAACACCTGCTCCTCCTGCCTTATTCTTTCTTATTCTCCAAATCCTCTGACGTGGAAAGAGTGAGCTTTCTCTTCCTTTCCCCTTTGCTTTAACAATCCCTTGAATCATACTCTTCTAATTTTGTGTGAGGCATTCTACCTTTTGTTTCTTTATGGTTAAAATATGGGAGGGTGCAAGGAAAGGGAAATAGTGACCGTAATTCAGGAAGTATTTCTAAATGGTTACACCTATCACATAAGCAAATGTTTATTAGTTATTCCTTATTAGTCAGAGTCAATGGTTTATTTTTTATTTATCCCTTTATTTATTTTATTTGTCCCTTTTACAATGGTTCGATTTTGTTTTGTTTTAGTATTTTGAAATGGGATACTAGTTCAGATTTCACATATATTCTGGAAGCCCTTGCTACTCAAAGTGTGGTCCATGGACCAGCAGTGTTGCCAACACTTGTCACAAATGCAGAATCTCAAGCCCTACCCTAGAGCAGTTACTGAATCAATACCTTCATTTTAACAAGATAATCAGTTGCAGTATATGCACATTTTAGTTTCAGAAACACTGCTCTAGGCCACCATACCTTTACTAGAGGTTATAACTACATCAGCTATACCCATCATTGGCATTCAGTAAACATTTATTAATAAACTTCACATGTTAGTCACTGTTGATTCTTGCCCTTGGGTGCTTATAGTTCTAATCAAGGATCTTTATGGTAAAGTAATTAAAATAAAATAGACAATCCTCTATTCCCACTTACCCCCATCACTAGGCACACCTTACATTTTTTTGACAGATCTATTAAGATTAAATTATAAGTTATTAAATGTAGATTTTCATTTTCATGAAAAGCAGTCATTTAATATATAGAGACAGGAACAGGTAGTAATAAAATACTCAATTGAAAAATTTAGATTCATACCTGAGGCTGCTGCCTCATTAGTACTGATAGGGTTTTGCTCAGTTACAATTTGACAAGACTGTAGGATTTCTTTTAGTTGGGATGATTTTGGGGGTAAAGGACAAAGTCATAGTTTTTCATTCTGTACTTTCATTTGCAGATCACAGTGTTTTAGAAGAATCTGGGCTTTACTTATTCACCAGGCTTTCAATAGAGAATCACATTAATCCTTTTAAGCTCCTTATTCTAATGATTTATTTTGTTGAAAACCATAGTGATCCTCCTTTGAATTTTAATGATTGCTGGCTATTCAAAGATTCATTGTTTTGACTTCCTGTCCTTACCTTTGTTTCCTACATGTCTGTGGGGAACACCTGTCTAATACTGGATCTGCCACTGGTTCTCACTGGCTTACCAGAGTCACTCAAGCCTATCTCTGAGTGTTAAGCTGAAATGCTAACTACTCATCCATAACAATAAATGTAGGATATATGTTTGCAGAGATAGGCAGATAGACAGCAGAGGGACAGATAAGTGATTGAGTGATTTCCCAGTGAATATAATATGTTAGATCCGATAGTATATATCAACATATTTGGATCTGACAGTGATCATTATAGAGAAATTAGTTAAATTGATATTCTTAATCATAAACCTGTTAGGATGTGATATCTATGGAAAATCTAGTAGAGGGGAAAAGGGTTAAAATTTTGAGGGTGCTGTTCTTACCCTAAATTCTGGACCATGTAACCTTCTGCAGGTCACTGACTCTGTTAGTCTATTAAATGGCAGTGCTCTTTTTTAAGGATGCAGTGGTGATAATTTTGTTCAAGTGCTGCAAATCCTCAGAAAGGGTTAGAAAATGGAAATAGCCATAACATGTCTCGGCTATGAGCATTGGAATTGCATATTATGTTTTCACAATCTAAGAGGTGGCTGTTTTGCAGGTTTGAGTTTCTATTTTGCCCACTGTGTAACAACATAGAAATTTTCTCTTCTCTTTTTATAGATATCACTAGGAACATCATGGGTTTTCAAGAATATATTATTCTAATATGAGATTTTAACAACTACACTGTATTTATGCATACTGCATTTTGTGCCTTATCTTCAGGCTTCTGGACTTTGATTCAGAATATCAGGAGCTCTGGGATTGGCTGATTGACATGGAGTCCCTTGTGATGGACAGCCACGACCTGATGATGTCAGAGGAGCAGCAGCAGCATCTTTACAAGGTTAGAGCTACCCTTCCTGCCTTTACCTTGCTGTGGAAGATCTGATTAGCCTGACAAGTCTCTCTCTCTCTCAGGATATCTTTTCGTTCATTTTATGTATCATGGTGTCTATTAGAATTCCCTTCCCTGTCCCCAAACTCATTTCCATCCCTTATGTGCTGACAGGCTGGACCAACATCATAATTGCAAGAAAGTTCCCTTTATCACATTCTATTTGCTGTAATTCTATAGAAGGACAAAGATTTATCTTCAAGATGAATAGCAATAAATGAAACTGCATTAATAAATAGACTGAAACAAAATGAGGGATAAATGGACTAGTAACATTTAACAAAACATGGTATGATTGGAGTACTCAGGTGGATTCTATCTACCCTTCAGATTTTCCCAGAGAAAAAAGAAATTTGCCTTTGGTTTGGCTTGCTGCTGCCAAAGTACAGGGCTCATCCAATTTAATGTTTATTAGTGATACATAGAGCAGACGTTGTCATGTTAAGTCGATACATTTCTGTGTGATTTAAGAAAACTGGCTTGAAACTCACCTATTGATTGCAGGCAATCCATCTAATAACTATCTATTTTGTTTTCCATGTCTGCTAATTCACCCTTAACCTACTGTATTTTACCAATTCTACTTAAACAGTCTTAGCAGTTCTTATAAAGCAATCATGTGATTTTGACTTAAAACAAAAATGGTTGTAGGATTCACAGTGCCTGAAAAAGCTGTCAGGGGGAGGGAAGAGGGACTTTCCACTGAAATATCAGACTGCAGTAAATCATCCTCATTTAGGCAATTTTTATTGGAGTAATTCTGACAGTTGTCATCCTTGAATTGCTTTGAGCATATGGCATATTTCAAAGAGCAGATTGTGAATCATAAAAAATAAAATTAATAACTAACCACAGAATCAGCAACAGTATAATGACAAGAAACAACTACCCTCTAGTTTTTTTTAAGTTTCTTGTATAATAAGAAGTACATTCAAGGTCAAATAAAAGTTGTCTTCTTTCTTCTTCAATGTTATCATTTTAAATTACTGTTCTTTAATAAATTATTTAACGTTTACCTCCCTTTAAGAGAGATATTCATACTTTTCAAGGGTCTGGTTGACTTTAATTAGTGTCCCCTAGGAATCATCTCAGTTAGGAGAAGATATAAGCTCCCCAGGGACCCAGCAAATGGGGACATTTTATTCTCTAAAGAATTCAGTCCAACATTAATTGAGCTTGTTGACTGTTAGCTGTTTCCTGTATGGATAGCTGTCCACATTAACAACAAAGCTATCTAATATATCTTCTGGCATAACATATTGTTACAGAACAATCTCAACCTAATGTAACTAAAACTAGACGACTTCACATTTGACATCATGATCAGGAATTAGGTATGAAGACATGCCTATAAATCTATATTAACTTAGTGATAGAAAAATATTTTATTCTTAAGACTGAAGTATTAAAAGTTGAGCCAAATAGGAAAAATATGAAAGGTTACCTAACCCTAAGCCATTATCTCGGACTTTATTGCACTCATGATGCCAAATAGCATTTCTTTTCTTCTTGATGCATTTTGTGTTTTGCATATAAGCCACTATTTTTTCAGAAACAGTGCTATTCTTTGTCAAAATCACATTCATATAATTTACATCACAATTAATAGGAAATCATTGAACAAAAATGCAGTCTTCTTTTTCTCGCAGTTTCTTTGTAAGTGCTTTGCCTGAAAATTCCCATTCTGGCATATCGAAGGCCATTATTCCACCCACTCAGAACTTCTGGGTTATAGTATTTTTCCAAACATTTTCTGTACTGTGATTTTTCATTTGTGACTCATGTCCTGTCACCATTCTTCTGCTTTTAGGTACTTAACATAGCTCTGCTCTTTAGACCAGCACTAACTTTGCATTTGGCTTATAAGCAAAATTAAAGATTGAGTTAGAAACGAGTAGAAAATGCTACAGTCTATAGGGTCTTTATGTGTGCCCCCAAGAGGCTTGGAAACCTCCAGAATAATCCTGAGGATATTGACTGAGGAGTCATGTAGAACTTCAGGTGGCTCCTAAATTAGAAAAACTGACAAGAAAAATTAATTTCAGGTCTTCCAAGACTCCTCAGGGATTTCCAGATTAGGTCAACATTTTCAATATCCTATTCCTCTGTTCTAATCTGCTTTTCTAGGAATCAGCTGAACCGATGACTTGCAAAAGGGGCATTTATGGTCTCTTAATCATAGAGACCTCTGAAGGAGTAAAGCTTTTCAACTGGGTGCCCAGGCCTTGCTAGCTTTTAAATACGATTTGAGACTACCTTATTTATCTCTAATCTTTGTGTTTGTTGACCCCAAAAGATACCAGTGCTTTATCAACATTTTTTTATTAAGGGCACTGTTGACATTTAGAGCAAAACAATTTTTTGTTAGTTTATGGACGTTTTACATTACAGAATATTTACTCTTCATGTTCCCTAGTATTGTGACAAGTCAACAAGACCTCCCAACCTACTTTACAGCATTTCCAATTCCATCAACCTATCTATACCATCTCCACTCCTTAAAATATTTGTATAACACCAAGGAAAATGCCTTAAACTTGTATTGTATACATTATTGAGCAAACACCTTATATAGTTGATATTGAACTAACAGTTGTGAGTTTAAAAATCAAGGATGTAAATGAAGCTCATCATCCCTGGTATTAAGGAAAAGGACGAGGTACGAGCTGAAACTTTTAAGGGAGCTCTTCAGCTGAGTGGTGGTAAAAAAAAAAATCCTAGGAATCTATACTGCAGGACTGAATCTTTATTCCTTCTATTAGAGCATTTAAAACCTTTGTTGTCCCCTCTCTGGGTGGCTATTTCATCACTCAACTCTTTTCCTGGAGTAGTTATGCCCAAACCCTGACTCATGCACTTACAAAGTCCTAGGTTGATCCCCAAGGTTTCATTTAGAAAGTCAGGTTACATAAAATCTAGTAAGATGCTAGTCAGTGAGAGTGAAGCTTATTTAGCCTTTTCAACATTAGATATTACCTTCCTGGCTTTATCCTGGTCTCCACTAGAAAATCACCTAGCCTTACCTCCTAAATATGAAACTACAGATTGTATGAAACACAGAAACCCTAGACTATTCACTCAGCACATATCCTGAGTAGAGCATCTGTTGTGATATTTAGACTACTCAAAGCCAGCAAAATACACAAAGAACTTATAAAGACAAATAATTGGATTTAATGGGCAAAGATGACATTAGCATAATATGACACAATGCAGAAACCTTAATACTGCAGTGGTCTATAAAGTGGACTTTAAATCATTTCTTTTTATTTTTATATTGTTAGAAATGTAAGACAATTTTTTGAGATAATTTTAAACTGCAGTCTCAACAGCAATCTAATTCCTATTAAAAACTATTCCCTTAAATATCCGTTCTTCTTTGTTTTGAGACAGCGAGTTATACTGCCAAAGAGTTCCCTTCTCCCTTATCTGTCCTCTGAATAGAAGGCTTCTATATCTATTTTATAACAAACATTGGCAATATCATCAGGCTAGAAAACACAAGTGTAGTCTTTTCTCATTTTTTTCTTCCTCAACCTGAGAATTACCTCCATGGAGAATTTGCACCCAGTCTCTTACTTTCTTTCTCTTCATTCCTCCCACCTTCCTAAGTAGGACAATTTAATTTGTCAAAAGTAACCACTATGATTTTGAAAGTTCAGCTCCTATTTGGACTAGAGTTACGATGCCAGAATTCATAATCACAGGAAGCTGTCACTCTGCTGGTCTGCATGTGCATTAACTATTAATGGAGAAATATTTAAAACCCACTTGTGAAGGAAAAGCTCCATTTTTTCATTTCTACAGATCAAAGGTGGCATTATTCTTTGGCTCAGGGAAGCTCAAGACACCTCCTCCCCTACCCTATAAGTGTTATAGACTGAGTGACCTAGAAGCATTTCAATGATTGGAGAGCTATAGCTCAGACTGCTGCCTTTTCTGCTCTACTATCCTCCTCAGCAGCTATAGCTGACTTTGTAGCATGGTGAGGGTGTACTCTGTCAGGGGCTCCTTACCTAGGCACAAATGACTGCCAGTTTGCTGCTACCTACAGAGCACAGATGACAGAGCTCCTAGTGATCCTAGGTTGGTATGAAGTTCCAGAGTCCAAGGGTTAATTTCAAAGGCCAAATTCAGAAGTTGCATCTGGATGATTATTGTTATAATTGAACAAGAGTTGTTTTCACATATTTTGAAGCTCACTGAAACACCCCACAGATAGATTTGTTCCTCAAACAAATAGCTTAGCTTCACCTCATCAATAAAAGATTATAGTCATGTGCCACATAACATTATTTTTGGTCAATGAACAATGGTTGTTCCATAAGGTTATAATACTATATTTTTACTATACCTTTTCTATGTTTTGTTACACAAATACTTACCATTGTGGTACAGTTGCCTACAGTATTCAATACAGTAACATGCTGTACAGATATGTAGCCTAGGAGCAATACTGTATAGGCTATACTGTATAGCCAAGATTTATACTAGGCTCTACCATCTAATCTATCATCTAGGTTTATCTAAGTATACTCTAGGATGTTCACACAGTGGCAAAATCATGAAACACTGCTTGGATGGAGAGCAGAAAGTGAGGTGGGGAGAAAGGGAGAGATTATAGCAGGGATTTCTCAGAACATATCCCCGTCGTTAAGCAACATATGACTTGTACACGATTTCAGAAGGGTTAAAAATTACCCTCCCAGCTTAAAAATACTACTAAATAAGTACCCACTTCAACTAAGACCTTTGTACTTTCAGAGAACTTATACTAAAATTTTGTACTTAATTTTGAAGGTTAGTTACTCATAATATGTCTCTGTTTGTGTAAGTCCAAATGTGTTCTTGGTGTAAAAGGAAAAGGACCATTCATTTATATAATACAATGGCTACTAAACAGATCAATTACATTTTTACCCTGCTATGAATTTGAGGTTGTTTATAAGAATCAACATGAAAATAATACAAATATTTTAAAAATATAAGTACAAATCAGACTGGAGAAAATATACATAGACTAGAGGTTGCATCTTTAAGAAGAGTTAATATGCCTGCATATAAACTGTAAAGCCCTATGTAGTTACTAAAACATGATCCCAATATTATATTTTGAGTTTCTTGGTAGTGAAAGCAAAGAGGGAAATATGTCTAACTGCAAAATGTATGCTTTCTATTAAAAAAAAAAGAGATAATACTTCCTTTGAAGAAATTTTGTTTTGATACTTAGATGTGAAAACATTTTCCTTTAGGATATTTTTTTAAATATAAGGGCTTAGAATGGTTGGTAAATAAATTTCTAACCATAATAATAATTTTTTTTTTGAGACAAAGTCTTGCTTGCTCTTGTCCCCCAAGCTGAAATGTAATGGTGCAATCTCTGCTCACTGCAACCTCTGCCTCCCGGGTTCAAGCCATTCTCCTGTCTTAGCCTCCCCAGGAGTTGGGATTACAGGAACCTGCCACCACACCCGGCTCATTTTGTATTTTTCGTAGAGACAGGGTTTTCCCATGTTGGCCAGGCTGGTCTCGAACTCCTGACCTCAGGTGATCCTCCTGCTTTGGCCTCCCAAAGTGCTAAGATTAAAGGCATGAGCCACCACAGTTGGCCTAACCATAATAATTCTTAAATAGAAAGATGTATGGAATAGAATTAGAAATTCTGAGGAATAGGAAATACAGAGTACAAGAAGAAAAATGGAACATAGTTGACTTGCTATTTTATAACTATTGATATCAAAATGATGTTGTCATACATGTGAACTGATAACAGAAAACAGATTAATCACACTATTCCTGTGTTTTATAAATTCACACATTTCAACCCTCTGGAATAATTCTCTTTTATTTTGTTCTGGACCAAATTGACCTAACTAATTTCAGATGTGACTTAACATTCTTAGAACTAAACTTGAGCTCCTAAAAGTGTAGTGTTAGGTTGGTTCATGGTCCAAGTCTCCATAGCTAGACTTGAAATAGAAGAACATTTATTAAGTTTAAAAAAAATTACATGTTGGTGTATAGAATAGAAGAACATGTCAAAAAGTTAAATTCTGTTAATTAGGCCTTATATTGGAATTTCAGTGTTGAGTGTTACATGTCTACCCTGATATTCAAAATGAAACAAATTACTAGTTATTCAAGCAGTCAAGGTAAAAATGTACTAGATATATCAGGCACAAGAATTTAATGATAATTTTTTACTTATTTCCTGGTAGATTAATTGTATAGCTTAATTGTATGTTAGATTAAATCTCCATTAAGATAAGAAGAATATGCTTAAATTCATTATAATATTTCAAATAACATTATCTAGTCATTTAAAAAGTGATCAGAATGGAAAGATTTAGACTGTCTCCACTGCTTATCTAGAAATGAATTTGTTGTTTCATTTTTATTAAAGTTTGAAATGTCCTTAGATTAACTGTTGTATTAATTTGAGCTTTGATGAATCAGTGTTTGCTATGAATACTGGAATATATATTTTTCCTTTTTTTTTTCTTTTTTTGAGAGAAGGCAAAACTTACCCTGAAAATGTTTAGGGGAAGAAAAAGTAGATGAATGTGGTTTTTGAACAATGTTTGAAACACTGTTCATGCTGGAGCCTGTAATTCCTATTTGAATCACTTCTTTTAAAAGGGAAAAAAAAGATGTTAAGAGAATAGGATGCCAAGAAATAGTTGGCTCTGTGTGTGGAGGGGCAAGGAAGGGAAGCCCCGCCAGCAGTTTTTGTCTCTAGCGGGTGAGCCACTGTCCGGAAGGTGCGTTGGCTCTCTGGGTTGGCCTCTGAGGCATTGTGCTGCTCCTTCTCTCCCTGGCCTAGCTGGCTCTGGCCTAGAGTGGATCAAACAAGCCGTGGGGAAAGTTCCCCTCATTTGCATCACTTCTAGACAGCCCTGTCGTACTCTTTGCTGACAGGAAATCACTGTCTTTGTCACCTTTTCTCAGGGCCCTCCTTTTGGCAGAGATGGGCCATGTGACCACGCTTAATCACAACAACAGGGCTGGCTCGGGACTCAATGACATGTTTTCCTCAGCACTTCAATAAATGGGGTAGAGGAGTCAGTAGGAAATGAGTACATTAATTTTAGAGTGAAAAGATAATTAACACTTGAAGGACTAATGCTACAACCTATGGAATTATTATTCAAATTAAAGTTAATTTATCAAAAAACTTGTGAAAACTATCTGCCCTAATGCAACTGTTTAAAAAAATAAAACTTGAATAGTAAGAGTTAGGCATGTTGGAGGCAGAGTGGGAAGAAGGCGGGGAGAGGGGGGCTTGGATGGAGAGTGGAGAGTGAGGAGAGAGAAAGGGAGAGAGGAAAATCATAGCATGCATTAGCTATGTTTGAAAAAGCAACTTAAATGGGCTAAAACTTCAACATTTGGGACTGAAGGCTGGAGCACGTAAAACGCTTACTTAGATGATATGAATAGGACACTGGCAAACAAAAGCAGCAGTGTGCTCCTAGAAAACTGTGCTTAAAGGAGTTTCCTTGGCAACAGAAATGCAGTTCCAAAAGTAGACAGAACTTTCCGCAGAAAACATACTATTAATAACAACCTTCCGGAACAACTTGGAACAATTTGACGACTTGGCAATAATAATGCCAAGTGTTCTGCAAATTAATCTAACACATAACAGTTACGTTTCTCTTGCCTGTAATTCTGCTGGACCCTACCTAGAACTCATTGCCTTTAGCAGCACAAATGTGAAAAATATTTCTAAATGCTGTCATGGAAAAGGAAAACCAAAAGAAATGCTAGTGGCCAACAGTAGCCAATGATTGTATTCAGCCTTTTGGAATCTACTAAGAACTCTGAACCCAATGAGATAAGTTTATTCCAATAAATGCTCCCATATTTACTATCTCATTTCAATAAAGATGCTTGCACAAACAAAACTTGGTAAAGGGTTAACAGTTTGAGACTTGCTGTGATGTGAAGCACATCTGAAGCCATTGGTTATATAAATGTAATAATGCTAACTAAATATGTGCCGAGTGTTATTTTTAAAAGTATCATCATTTCTTGTTAGTCCAGAGAATAAACAAATAAATACTTGGCCAATGGGAATCATTTGAATTCTCCTGAAGGCTATCCGTTTGCCAGCCAAGAGAGGTAGAGTATTTCCCTCCTCTGACCTTTCTTGAATCCTTGGATCTAAAGGTTAAAAGTAATCAATATCTCATTGTGCTGCTTGGTTTCAGGGTAATAAGTAATAACCATCATGTTAAAATCTAAATGATTACAGATAGCACTCAAATTAGTTGACCTGTTTGGGAGATTTTATTGCTTCCACTCAGGATAATAATTAGAGTTTGCTATTAAAACTTTGAATTAAGTTGAAAAAAAATTTCAGCCTCTAATTTTTTGAGAAATGACTTTTACTTAATTAGATGGGAATGTGTAGTATTCCCTCTTTTGTTAAGCTGAGAGCTTTGGCTTTAGCCCAAGATATTTGTAGATTTCTTTCTAGTTTCTAGAAAAGAAATTAGAGGAACATTTAAATACCTAATAAGAAAGGTTTTTGGATCACTGCCAACTTTGGCTCCTGAACTACTCAATAATATGTATATGTTTCAGGTCAGTGACTTCATAGCAATGGCCATCACCTACATTTTAGCATTTCCTATTTTTAAATTACCTTTAGTGGTTGTATTCATATTGGGGCTAATCTGGTTTGGGGCTGGGAAAAAATTATATGATATACGATTAAACAAAGGGGTATTGATATAAAAAGGATAAATGATAGACTTAGTGTTCCATGTAATTACATCAGGAAGGCATTGGTTATCATAATTATAACTACAAGGAAGTGTATATATATAAGATACATATGCTATTTATTCTAAATAATTTGTCTTTATCATCATTCTAGTTTTTGTAGTTTATTAGAAAATCTTGAATGTATTCCTAAAGCAGGAATGTGGGGCTAGAAGGTACCTAGGTAACGTTTCAGTTATTTCAGAAGTCCTGGTACCTGTTCAGAATAGTTGGTAAGTCCCAAGGGAAAAGCTTTCCCATAGTGCTTTCACGAATAAACTCATTAACTTCCTTCCTTTATGTCCTTATCTTACAACCATGCCTAACTTTGGAAAGAAGTAGATTTGTGATTGTCCAAGGGATATCAATTTTGGAGTAATCGGGAATTCTCCAACCTAACTAGCTCCAGTACCAACTGTCTGAACTGCCTTTGTCCCATTCTCAAGATTCATTCCTTTGTGGTAAAGAAGAATGCATTCTCCTGAATGCAGATATTCTGTGGGGAGGGGGGCAGGAGGATAATATTGAATTAAATATCAATTTTAATGTCTAGCTAAAATGGAAAGGCATTGGGAAAGTAAGAGAGTGGGCAGGGAGAAGAAATACAGAAAAGGGAACAAAAACGGATGTTATCTTCTTCAACATTTGATAAAAAGAGAAGTGCTTGTGTGTGTGATATATTTGAGTGAGTATGTTTGTGTGGTATTGAGATGGGAATAGGATAGAGGGAGAAAGAAACTCATCAAAGAGTAAGATTTTACTAATTCATTTGATTGTGTCACTACCGCATTCACATTATCTTACTTAATGCTCACAGGAATCTTGATTATTTTCCCTAATTCACAGACACTGAGCCAAAAACATAGAGAGGTTAAGAAGCTAACCTGAAAGGCACAGAACTAGTCCCTTAGTCAGGCTAGGCTAGGGTATGCTGAGGTAACAAACATGCCCCAAATCTCAGAGGGTTAAAGCTGCAAAGATTTATTTCTCATGCATACTACATGACCATCACAGGTTGGCTTTTGGCTCTGCTTGGCATTGTCCTCACTCTAAGACTTAGGCTAAAAGAGCAGCCACCCTCTTAAATATTCCCTTACTATGGCAGAGAGGAAAGGGAGCTCTGGAGGGTCTCACTCTGGCCTTTAAGCCTTCTACCTGAAAGAAACACATGTCAGTTCCACTCAAAATTTTGGCCAGAACTAACTGCATGGCTCCAACCAACTTCAAAGTAGATGGGGGAACTGCAGCCCTACCATGTGCCTGAAATGCAGAAAGCTAGAAATATTTGTTGAGCGGTACTAATAACTACCACAAGAACTAAGTAAGTTGGGGCTTCGAACCCAATCTGGGTGGCTCCAGTGCTCATGGTCTTTCTTCACATTTTGCTTGCCTGCTCATTTTTGTCCCATATCATCTTCTCTCCAACAGGTAGATTCTTGTAAGAACATTATTTTCTTACTCTATATGTGATTTTTATGCTAAGATAGAAGAAAGAAATGTTAGATGGTACATCTGCAATGAAAAGATGATAGACTGGGGTTGGCTCTTATAGCTAATCATCAGACTGTTCTGTGAAAGCCCCCAAACTTTCTTAAGTACCTCAACACCCTGGGAAAGTGTTGCCATGCTGAGCCTCACTGGAGCCTCCTGCATTTTGCTAGATTCAGGAAAGCTAAGGATGAAAATATTTATGCTTTTTGGGAGATGCACTAAAGGCAGCATTGCCCTCAGAGGATTCAACCTTCTGGATCCTATTATGCCAAAGAAGTTACTGAAGGGGGGTCCCCATGGAGAGATGCTCTACAGGAATATCATTTGCAGAAAAATCATTTTCCAGTCCTGTTGAGGAAGCAATTTCAGTTCTCAGAAACAAGAGCCTTCCTAAGCATATTTTTAATAATGTGGGCATTTGTGAAACTCATACATTCTTAAATTAGGCACTTCAGTGACACTCTATCCCTAATGAGGCACACTGGGGTAAGCAAAGAGGGAAAGAGTGGTCTTCCTGCTAAACCTTGATTCATTTACGTAAGACATAAAACACACAGACACACATACACACACATGCAAGCTAGGAAAGAAACAACCAGGCTAATGCTCTTTAGCCTTTGGGTTGATTTCAATTTCACTTCTAAAGTTTCTCAATCCACAGAGCTCTAGCCTTTCTCCAGAAGGATAGCTATGCCCTACTGAAACTCATCTGAACTTACTATTTCAGCTGCTTTCCTAAGTAGTTGATTCCGTATGCTTACAGACATTTACGTAAAGAAAATGTGTGAATTTTAATATTCCCCTTGTCATCTCATTTTAGCCTTAAAAACTGGGAAGTTTGTGGAAGACATTCACGTATATAAAATGTGTTTATTCATATACATTTATGTGTGTACACATATATACATGTATACAAAGTATTAACTTATTTAACTAAAAAAATATTTCACCAAGATTGAATTTGAATGAAGCCAGATTCTTTGAATCAGATATGCTATAGTCCCAAGACATTTAAATCATGCATATATAAATAACTGTACAAAATTCCTTCATATATGCCAAGTTTCACTCAGTAGCACATTTCCATGTTATAAATCTTGGCATACTGGAATTTACGACCTTCATTACAACAGTATTATCCCTTTTAGTACTCAAAAGTGCCTCCCTGAGAAAGTTCTCCTTGGGGATTATTTAGCTGAAAATACTTGTTTATTAATTAAATGTATATTTTAAAATAACGATCATAAATATGGACTTTGTAGACCAAATTTAATAATGAATGATTATATTTTTTGTTAGACTTCACACTATAGGCAGAGGGTTTGTGTCTATTTATTGATTAGTTATTAATGCATCTCCAGTGCCAAGCACAGTACCTGGGACATAATAGAAACTCAATAAATATATGTTGAAACACATATGTCTAACAAGACTTATTCAATAGTTAATTAAACTCTATTAATCAGATCTATGCTATTAATTCATTACTTTTTCAAGAAAACAATCCTATTTTTATGCTGTGATAATTGAATGTCAAGCATTATTTTCTTTTTTATTGTATATAAAACAAAAATTTCTCTCCTTGCAAAATCAAAGTGCATTAAAGACAGTTCTTAGTACCAAGAGTACTCAGGCTTGCTCAGGTTGATATCAGGGAGAAAGAGAAAGTGGTAGGGAGGCAAGAAGGGAAAGACAAAGAAACCCATGTCTGAGACATAAACGGTACAAAAATCTACAACTAATCACCATAATTCTATGGCTAGTCTCCAGCCTCTCAAACCATAGTATTCTCTGATGTATTCTTGAATATTTAGATACATATGGGTATGATTATTTATACATATGAAGGTAACATGTGCTGTGCAAATGTGAAACCCAAAAATCAGATAATAGATGTAGGTAAATATGAATAGTAATTAGAAATGGTAGGTATAGCAGCACAATTTGTTCTTGTACCATAGCTGACAGGAGAGTTTATTGACCCATTCATTGAAGAAAATTAGATATGAGTTCAGATGAGCGTATGCTTCCGAAAATGTAGTCAGGAAGTGGGTGAGGAAAACAAGAAGGGACTTGGACTTGGGCTGGCTCTTTAATCCAAGTTTATAATGAGAAGGAGAGAAACGTGCACGAGAGAGAGAGTATAAGAGTGACTCATCTTCCCAAAGCTATAGCTAGCTAATTCACAGTATGGAAATTTGAAAATTAAATGTCACTGCTCTAATACCGGGAGAGAGCTGAAACACTTTTGAAACTTTCTCCCACATTTTTATTTTTAAAAAGCTTTTTATATTATCCATAACTTTAAGAAATAATCATATATGGCCATTTGTATTTTTTTTTTACTTAGTGATTAATTGTGAAATTTAATGATTTTAAACAAGAAAATGTTACAAGATGCATCATTTGAAATTAGCACCTGACAAAGATTTGTAGTCACTTCACTTCTTGGCCCTCTTTGTGTCCGCCTTGACGTCCTTTTGAGTTTACTATTTTCCCACCGAACTTTGTCCTTCCTCCTCAGCTTTCCTCAGCTGACATGCTGCCATTTGAAAATATGCATGATAAACATTCCTGTCTGTATGCTTTTTCTCTCCTCTTCTTCACTCTGATCTGCCTAATGGTGCTAAAGACCATTCTGTGAAGTAATGCTTATAAACCAGGAGCCAAATCCTCATGTTAAGTATAAATGAGTCTCTAGGGTTGGGTTAATTGAAATCTTTTCTGCAACATGGAAATATCGCAAAAGATTTCAAATTTGGCTAGCATCTTACAATCCAAGTTTTGATGATAGTTTCACTAGGCTCCATCCATCCAAGTTTGGGTTAGAAAAATAAATAAAGTATGGAAACACTGTCAGAAGCCTTTTCTGTTTGCAAAAAGATCCAGGGATACCATGAGTAATGCCAGAAATCTCATGTGACAGCCAGCTCTTGTGGGAGTTTTGAGCTCACCAAGTTCAGGAAATAGTTCCAAAAACCTGATTGGAGCACAACGATTTTTTTTTATCTGAAGTGAATAATCGTGTTCCCTGTCTGCTGTCTACATCGCAGACAGGGAACTGCTCAGACCTGTACCCTGCTGGGGTAGTCATCTCCCCAGCGCTAGGTAATATTTGGCACTCAGTAAATACTTTCTGAATTGAATCACCTGCTGATTTTTCTCCTGAATATTCCGAAGTTGATCTCTAAGAGATTTTGTACAGTTACATAGTTCCATGGAAAGTGGGAATTTCAATGGTGTTTCAGGACTTGCAAGTGCCTTGAAAGGACCTTCATTTTATTCCTTCTCTTCCAAGGATGTTTTTTATCCATCCATACAGGAGTGAATTTGTCCTCCATTAAAGATCTTTCCAGAGGGAATTCCACAACCTTCCATTAAAATGTTTAACTCTCCCTTTCCTGAAAGTCTTCTTATAGCTGGTGTAAATCCTCTCTGATGTTGGGATTAATTATCAAATCAGCCAGAATCCATGCTCTATAATTAGCTCTTCTGTTTTCTATATAGTCACATTTCTCAAGCTTTTGTAGTTTCAAATAGGAAATTTTTTGGTGCTCAAAGCTGGTTGGTGAAAAAATATTTTTAAGTCATTTATTTCAGTTTTGTCTACACTCCATCTAACTGAAACCACTTCCATCCTCTTTTGTAGCAGAAAATATGCTAATATTGAAAGACTGCTGGTAAATCTTTATATTTGAGGTGCTTTAACAAGCTCCGTGGATTTCTCCA
>NW_016107359.1:236008-266139 GCF_001604975.1 Cebus imitator
TTAATAAAATAGTTCATGGATGGTTTGGAAGAGGAATGTAGCCTGTCTGAGATGGTATGACTTACACTATATATCTATAAAAAATTTTAAAAAGAAAAAGAGTATGATATAAAAAATGGACCAAAAAAAACCTCTTCCATTTAGGGACAGAGCTACTTCGTCTCCCAGTGGATGTGTAATATATTATTTATGTAAGAGGGAGCATTGTGTTTTTGGCTCACATTCTATTTGGAGCATACACAATATGACAGTTTCCTTGGCTTATTGTTGTATATGTGGCTATTTTTAATACATTGCTTTTGTCTCTTTTTCTTGCTTGCTTACATCTGTTGTTATGAAAACTGACATAAAGTTTTTAAACATAAAAGAAGTGATGGAGAAAAAGATGTTAAGAGACAAACAACATTTCAAGGGAACATGAGGTGGAGAAACAGGAGCAGAGTCACCATTGAGCGAAACCGAAAGCAGACTCTGCAAGATAAATGGGAGAGAGGGTCAGAACAAGCACGTGCAATCACAGAGGGAAAAAATGGCCATGGCGCTACACAAAGCATTTCTAATGAATGAGCTTAGTGCCTTTTCCTCCAAATTATTGAAACATTTTAGGCTTCAGTTTTTAAATCTAGGAAATAGGGATAATAATACCTGCCTTGAAAGACTGTTGTTAGGATTCCATGAGGTAATGTATATTGGAGCTTCACCTGGTCCTTCATAAATAGTATGTGCTCAGTAGATGAAATAGAATCAGGGGCTGACAAACTATGACCTGCGGGTCACATCCAGCCTACCGCTAATTTTTAAAATAAAGTTTTATTGGAACACTGTCAGGAGAATTCATTTATGAAATATCTATGTCTGCTTTTACACAGTGGTATAGTTGAGTAGTGTGAACAGTGACCATGTGGCCAGCATACCTAAACTATTTACTATCTGCCTCCTCACAGAAAATGTTTGCTAATCCCTGGTATACATAATAACTATTATAGTAACACTTAGGAATAGATAATATTTTACAGACTTGAATTATTTATCAGCTCAATTTTCTATCTGCTGTATTACAGTAATATCTGTTCATTATTGTTCTTTTGCCCCAGGTTCTAGTTTTCATTTTGTAACAACCCAAACTCTGTTTTGCTTGCTTTTCAGTATAACATTAAATGGTTAATTGGTTCATTTCACCACCAGGTGGCCTCCTATACTCTATTGTGGTTGTGGTAACCAAAGAAAATTCAGAAAGTGGATCCTATACATTTCTTTCAACTTTGACTGTCACCGTGTTCATATAGCACTTCTCTGGTGGCCTGACTGTTCTGGAATTGTTCTATGAACCCTACACCTCATGTTTGGCCTTGAAACATAAATAAATTCACACTGACCTTTTTATAAAATGAATTAATGCTTTTAAATGCATACATACATACACACCCCCCAAAATGGACTTTTAATAAAGAAGCTTGGTTGTCACTAATAGCTTTGCCATGATTCAGTCCCATTCTCATAGGTATACAGAGTTAACTGATCTCGAAGCTTCCTCAGGAAAAGACAAAGGCCAAAGAGGCTCAGATCTCTATATGTTAATTTCTCTCGAAGGGAATGGTTGGACCTCATCTCAATGCCCCAGTTTATGTTATTTTATTCTATAGATCCCCTTTTGAGCTTTCTTTGATCTTATTTTTAAGCTTCACTAAAGACCAGTGTTAGCAAAGGAAGATTGAGAAGCCATGTGATAAAGCCCTGGAGAAGGAGTCCAGATTCCCCTCGGGCAATTATTCTTATCCTCTCAGGTCTCATTTTTTTCATCTGGAAAGTGAGGGGGATGGACTCAGTGTCTCTCAGGTCCATTTCAACTTCAATATTTTCTCTTTGGTGAAAAAAATCAAAGACTACTTCAATTAGTAATTGACTTTGCCTATAAGCAATCGGGCAAAATCAGAATTTTAAGACTTAATTTCACAGGCTAGAAGAACAAACTCATGGGTAAATATAATACAGGCATACCTCAGAGATATTACAAGTTCAGGTCCATACTACCATAATAAGGAGAATATCACAATAAAGCAAATCACAGGAATCATTTGATTTCCCAGTGCATATAAAAGTTGTGTTTACACTATACTATAGTCTGTTAAGTGTGCAATAATAGCATTATATCTAAATGTATTTAATAAAAATTTTTTATTGCAAAAAGGTCCTAATGATCATCTGAGCCTTCAGCAAATCAGACCTTTTTGCTGGTGAAGGTCTTGCCTTGGTGTTGATGGCTACTGACTAATCTGGGTGGTGGTTGCTGAAAGCTGGTGTGGCTGCAGCAATTTCTTAAAACTATGAGGTTTGCCACATGGATTGGCTCTTTGACAAAATATCTCTCTGTACCATACAATGCTGTTTGATAGCATTTTACCCACAGTAGAACTTCTTTCAAAATTGGAGTCAATCCTTTCAAACCCTGCTGCTGCTTTATCAACTAAGTTTGTGTAATATTCTATATCCTTTCTTGTTATTTCAACAATGTTCACAGCATTTTCAACAGCAGTAAATTCTATCTCAAGAAACTACTTTCTTTACTTATTCTTGAGAAGGAAAACCTCATTTGTTTAAGTTTTGCTTTGAGATTACTGCAAATCTGTCACATCTTCAGGCCCCACTTCCAATTTAATTCTCTTGCTCTTTCCACCACATCTACTATTACTTTCTCCACTGAAGTGTTGAACCCCTCAGTCATCCATTAGGGTTGGAATCAACTTCTTCCAAACTCCTGTTAATGTTGATATTTTGATCTCCTCCCGTGAATTGCTAATGTTTTTCATGACATCTAGAATGGTGAATCCTTTTCAGGAGGTTTTCAATGGACTTTGTCCAGCTCCATCAGAGGAATGACTATCTATGGTACCTATAGCCTTACAAAATGTATTTCTTAAATAAGACAACTTGAAAGTCAAAATTACACCTTGATCCATGGGCTACAGAATGGATGTTGTGTTCGCAGACATGAAAACAGCATTAATCTCCTTGTACATCTCCATCAGAGCTCTTGGGTGACCCACTGCATTGTCAACAAACAGGAATATTTTGAAAGGAATCTTTTCTACTGAGCCATAAGTCCCCACAATGGGCTTAAAATATACACTAAACTGTGCTGTAAACAGATAAACTGTCATCCAGGCTTTGTTGTTCCGCTGACAGAGCACAGGCAGAGTAGAGTTAGCATTATTCTTAAGAGCCCTAGGATTTTCAGGATAGGGAATGAGCACTGACTTTAATTTAACGTCATCAGCTGCTTTAGCTTCTCATAAGAGGGTCAGCCTGTCCTTAAGCTTTGAAGACAGGCATTGGCTTCTCCTCTCTAGCCATGACAGTCCTAGATGGCTTTTCTTTTTTCTTTGTTGTCTCATGTAGCCACCTTTATCAATTATCTTAGCTAGATCTTCCGGAGAACTTGCCGCAGCTTCTCCATCAGCACTTGCTGCTTCATCTTGCACTTTTATGTTATGGAGATGATGCCTTTCCTTAAACCTCATGAACCAACCTCTGTTAGTGTCCAACATTTCTTCTGCAGCTTCCTCACCTCTCTTAGCCTTCATAGAATTAAAATGAGTTAGAGTCTTGCTCTGAATTAAGTTTTGGCTTAAGGGAACGTTGTGGCTGGTTTGATCTTCTATCCATGCCACTAAAACTTTTTCCCTATCAGCAATAAGGCTGTTTCACTTTCTTATCATTTATGTGCTCACTGGAGTAGTACTTTTAATCTCCTTCAAGAACTTTTCCTTTGCATTCACAACTTGGCTAACTGGCACAAGAGGCCTCATTTTCAGACTATCTCAGCTTTTTACCTGCCTTGCTCACAAAGCTTAGCTATTTCTAGCTTTTCATTTCACTTGAATACTTAGAGGCCATTGTAGGATTATTACTTGGCTGAATTTCAATATTGTTGTGTCTCAATGAATAGGGAGGCCTGAGGAACAGAGAGAACTGCTGGTAGGTGGAGCAATGAGAACACACACAACGCTTACCAGTTAAGTTCACTGTCTTATATGGGTGTGGTTTGCGGTGCCTCAAAACAATTACAATAGTAACCTCAAAGATCACTGGTCACAGATCAGCATAACAGATAAAATAATAATGAAAATTTTGAAATATTGAGATAATTACTAAAACGTAATGCAAAGATACAAAATGAGCACATGCTGTTGGAAAAATTGTGCCAATAACCTTGCTTGACACAGGGTTGTCACAAACCTTCAATCTGTAAACATTGTAATATCTGTAAAGCATAAGAAAACCAAGTATCTGTATTTTTTTTAAAACACCATAAAAAGTACATAATTTCAAATACAACTCTGGTTCACTTCAGGCAGTAAAAATATAAATATATATTTTATGAGACTTCTTAGACATTTTCCTTTCCATTTTACTTTTTTTCAGTGGCAGATAACTTCCATAGGATTCTCTGCAGTGTCTTTTGCTGTCTGTCATGGAAATTCAGCTTTCTCTTTGACGTCTTATTTTCCACACATTTTAATTTTTCTACCTTCTTCTTTAGGCTGAATTACTAAATGCCCCTCAGTTTGTCTTCACAGCATAGAACAGACATATTCACTTACACTTCTATTGAAACTAGGTCATGTCATAACATATGAGCCACCTTTTCTTACCTTCTGCTTGCATTGTGGTACATACATTGGTAGTTTATACAATATTTGAATTGTCACATTGGATGTCACGGCAAATACAACTAAAGGCATTTAGCTGTCTGTGAGGAAAGGACCTGAATAGTCCCTAAAGAATTTTGGTAAAGAACAGATTCACGTTTGAATTCGAAGTCTACACCCTGAGAGATCTAGTGACAGGCAATCGCTCTAATTTCAAATTCCCTACTGGGGATGCTTCTCTGGAGAGCTATATGGTTGAAGGCAGATACATATTTGCTTGAGGAAAAACTGATTGCAAGTTTTTCTACCTTGCAAAGTGCAATAATTGGTATCAAATTCAAATAACAATTTATGAAGTTTGCATCACTTTCTGTGTATCTAAACACAAAGACATTTTCCACTTGAATTCTCTCATTTTATCACATATATTTTGAAAATTACATATGTCCATATGTCCTAGTACATATATCAGGAATTAATGGTCTAATTATTTCATTTTTATTTAAAAAGAATAAGGAATGATGTTATCTCATTTTAGTGACTGTGAAGATGAGACAATAAGCATTTGTTAGGGTCCTGTGTGGTGCTATGGAAAACCAAATAAAGGAAGGTTAACCTTATCCTTAAGTAATTTATAATCTACTTAGAAAGCCAAAACCAAAAAAACATGAAATATTAGCAAAGATAGCAAATTTCTGTGGTACGAATAATAAGTGCTAGTCTTAGAAAGTCCTCATGGAAGAAGTGATATTTGAACTGAATCTTACCAGATAGAATTTAAGTAATTAAAGTGGAGATAGATGCATTACAAAATACTGTAATGCAATTTTGGGGGAAAAAACTCAGATCTGGAAATTAGTTTGATATGCTCCTAGGACTCTGCCAAAACCAGGAAAACACACTGGAGAAGAGTGGAAAACCAGGGACAAACCATATAGCTTTTATCCCATGTGTTCAGTGAAAGTCAATAAAAGAAAATATTTTTAAAAAATTCTAGTGAATATTGATTCATAGATTCAATGTTTCATATAGTGAAGAGAAGTTATATACACAAATAAAGGAACTCATTGCATGAAAGAGATGAGAAGAGCTATGTCAACGGTCATCTATTCTTAGCATGCAACTCTACATGCTAAAAAAAGTTTAAAAAATATTTGTATATAGTGTTTATTAGGTAACAGAAATTGTTCTAGGATCTTTGCAGAGACTAGCTCATCAATCCTCACAGCAACCTAATGAAGTATTAACAATATCCCCAAATGAACAACTAAGGCGTAGGGAAGTACACAGCTAGTAAGCAACACAAGCAAAGTTTAATTATGAGCAGTCTGATTCCAGGCATGTTTTTAATTTATTTTTAAATTTATCTAACCAATATCCTTTTATCTCATTGATTTACAAATTAAATGTTTGACATGGTTCCTTTTCTGTCACCATGTTTGTAGAATCACTCTTATAATGAATGATTAAATGGTTACATGTGTATAGGTTTTGAGAAGTAGTATTGCTAGGTAGTATCAATAAGTTCCTTCCATTAAGGATCGAGAAAAATAGTAACACTTTGTAACTGTGTGTATAGATATATCTATATACAGCTAGTGCTCGACTTACGACCACGATTGGTTCCGACAGACCGGTCGTAATACGATTTGGTCGTAAGTTGAGTAGGCTATATGTACAGTACTGTGAAATGATGTTATAAAAATCTTTAAGTCATATTTTATCATAATTTTCTTTCATTATTGTTATATATCATAATTTTCTTTGTTCATTTTATGCCATTTGTATCATCTCTATGCCATTTTGTTTCTTATTTTTACATTCATCAGGTTTAAGTAAAACACTGCATTACCAGTACAACTGGTTTAATATTTGCAAAACATACAAAAATACAAAATACAGGTGTAAAAAATACCATAGGAAACATTTTCCCAATTGCACGCGGAGATGGCAGTGCTGCTGGAAGCTGGTCCGCACTGTCATACGCCCAGCTGGTCAACGTTTGCGCTGCCAGACACAGAGCAGTCGTGGCTAGCGATTGTGGTCGTAAAGTCAAATGGTTGTAAGTTGCATAGGTCGTAAGTCGATCAATACCTGTATATATATAGACAGAGTATGTGTGTATATATGTATATACACTACATGTATTATGTACTATATACTATTAGGCTGGTGCAAAATTAATTGGGATTTTGCCTTTGCTCGTAATGGCAAAAACCACAATTACATTTAGTATATAGTATAGTATACACTATATATTTAGTATATACAGGCACTACATATATGTACTCTATACTATGTACTCTCTGTAAATATGTATATATTCTGTTCTTTTAGAAAATACATAATGCTTGTTCATGCATGGCTAAGGAAAAAAAATAAAATACATAATACATATAATTACATATATATATTATATAATGTATATTATATATTATATAGTATACATTAATTATCTATATATATATATGTATATGTTTACCTTTCTAATGACTTTATCCTGATGTGTGATTTCTTTTAACTCTCCAGCAATAGTTAACAATACATTATTTCTAAGGCAGAAAATAAAAACCATGGGAAATTTTCAGTCTTGCTTGCACATGAATAGCAAACCAAAAAATTTTATTACAAAACTCATATGTGTTAAAATCAAAGACTTCTTATTAATGATATATTTTATAGAGAGATCTAAAATTTCTTACAAATATGATCTATTTACCTCTTAAAATATCTGTGTTGGACAAGTGGCAAAGATAGCTTTGTCCCTGTTTTGCAGACGGGATGACCATGGAAATATGAAATGACGTTCCCTGGATCAGGTGGATCAGGTGGGAAGCCACTGAGAGAACAAAAGCAGAAGTAACAGTTTCAGGGCTGATGATGCCCACTGAAGGGTGCTTAGGGGAAATTCTCAAAAATCAC
Source organism: Cebus imitator (assembly GCF_001604975.1). NCBI lineage: Eukaryota > Metazoa > Chordata > Mammalia > Primates > Cebidae > Cebus > Cebus imitator. The sequence continues at coordinate 243,580 of NW_016107359.1, forward strand.
ATGTTTTAGTATTCATTTCTTCTTGAAAATTTATGTGTTATTTTGGCTGTGCTAAATGGCCACATCCTTGTAACTTGTGCTTCTTTTAGTTCCAATATCCTCTTAACAAATTTTTTTTCAGCCTTTACGTAAAACTTTTAAGTCATCAACATCATATTCTCTCATCTGATGATTTCAGGGAAGCCATTCACTAAGACGTTTTCTCTAGCGATAATTTCCTTACTTTTCTGCAATGCTGTTTATTTTTATGTAGTTTTTATGATTTATTCCCTGTGGACTAGTAATTGTTTTTCCTATCTGGCTAAACCTTTGTAACTTCCCCTATTTACTTATTACTTTCTCTCCATGCATCTATGCATTTCCACCATTACATTCTCCAAATCTTCGCTTCTTCCTCCTCTTTAGTTTTATCACTCTTGTTTCTTATCTCACACACACACACACACACACACACACGCACACACACACACATGTGCACACATACATACACATTCTGTTTCTCTCCGATGGAGCTATTCTAAGACACTTCCTTGAATATTTATAGCAGACTCCTTAACATAGCTGATAAAAATGTTCAAAAGCAGTTATAACCAAGGTTTGCTCTTTATGGTCTTAGTTTATACCAATAAATTTCCACTTGTACCCCAGAGCTTCTTTAAACTGTGTGTTGTCATTCTTCTGAATGACAGGCATGACTATCAGTGAAAACTTTCCTATCTGCCCTTTTAGCCTCAACCTCAGGCTATTAAAAATCTATTGGGTTTTTGAGGGTGAGCCTACACCAAATGAATCTGGCTATAGAGGCTACAAGATTAGGGTTCTTAAGTATGTGTTGGCCACCCCAATGTCATTTTGAATGGCATTCTTGGCTTTATTTACATTATATTCTTAGGGCCCACCAATTTCTTCAGACTTCTGGACTGGGATCTAATGATGTATTTTCAAGAGCAGTAGTATGGCTTACCAAGCTAAGCTGAAATTCCTCCTGAAATTCTCTTTCTGGATTTTAGTAGAATCTTACTGACCTTGGGCAAGTCACTTAGCTTCTGTGTATCAATTTTTAATCTGTAAGACAGAAGTAATATTACTAACTTTCCCCATGGGCTTCCCATAGGAGAACAAAAAAAAAGAACAATTCATTGAAATGACAGCCAAGCTTTCTGAGGCTGCAGCAACAGTGTTTAAGCCTTTAAGCCCAAAATATCTAAAATTTATTTTCTTAAAATATCTTTCTGATAAATATGGGTAGGTACCCAAAAGAAACAAAAAGGCCTAAGGGGTCAGGGGATGCATAGAACAGAAAGGTTTTAAGTCTGTAGCATACTGGTATCAGCACTAAAAATTACACTTAGCCTTTCTCATTTTGATCAAATGTTTTTGCTGTGAGAAAATACTGCCTCATAAAAGGTTCCCTTAAAATATTCAAAGAACTACTGCCACCTTTCTCTTTTCTTTGATAGATTTTTACGGAAGATTTTCTTGTGTTAACCATTCATGGCCATGATAAACAATTAACTTTGTTCATGGTTTCTGTCTGAAAATTGAGAATAATATTTCTGTATTGGATGTTTTACCAAATGAGTTTTTCATAGAAAATGAAGCTCAAAGATAAAGCAATCACACTCTACTCATTTCTGTATACTAATGCTATATCTGGCATATATTTCAACGGCTTTCTATATCTGCCTAGACTTTGTTTTGGGAGAAATTCAAATGAATCAATATTTTCCAACAACCTCCTACATTTAAACCATAATGCTAAGAATTACAGGGGGTAAAGGATGAATAACATGTGGTCTCTGACCTCATACAGTCCATTGTAGAAGCTTACAATCTAATTCTGAAACTACACTTGTCCTCATCTGAAGTGAAGGCACCAGAGATATTCTTAAAAAGTAGCCCAAGGAGTCAGCTATTTTCACTATACAGGGATTTGAGCAGTCACCAAGAAAAACTCCATAGCATTATGATTCTGTTAAGATTATAGATGTGAAAACCCTTTGAACACTGAAAATACCCTGCAAAAAATAAAAAAGGCACAATGTGAATACATAAAGGTATAATGGCACTTTCATTGTGTTTTGGAAACAGGCAACCTGGAAATGCTTTGATCAGCTCTGTCTTAACACCTACTATCACATGGTAAATTCTGGGTGCAGATTCTCAGTGCTAGAGTCCGTAGTCCCTGGGGAATGCCCATTTGCATGAAACTTGAAAAGTTGGTTTTTTCATGACGACAATAAGGGCAATAGTGCATTCAGTCTTTATTTAGGCAACTGATTCTCATAGATTTCAAAAGCTACCATGTTCTGCAGCAACACCTTTTTTGATAAACTACAATGGTTACAGTGTTCTACCTTTCATTTTTCTTCTTATCCTCAAAGAGAAAGATATCTCTTTGAGGAAATATCAACAGAGTTAACATAAGAAATATATAGCTTCTTCCTTATGAAATTAATTTGGCATTATTTTTGCGGTGTAGAGCATCCTGGAAACTGCTTTGGTTTAAAACTCTATGTGATTTGGGAAAAGCACGTTTCAGAATGTTTAATTCAGCAATACAAAAGGCCCTAATGAAATATGCATGTATGAATTTTATATCATATTAGTTCCCTCTTTCTTGAAATCTGAATAAAAGCCAAACATCTGGATTATGTCTGAAAAGCCTGAATTTCCAATTTTCAGAGAGATCCAGTCTATTTTGACATTGCACACTTAGCCTTAACATTTACAGTGTGCTATTAACATTACTTGCAATTGTAGAAAAAAAAGTTTAGATTTAAACAAACTTGGTGCCTCCTAATGCTAAAAATAAAGCTATATTTGAAATGGCTGCTGCTGCTGCTGCACAACCATACACATCCATAGTTCAGGCTTCATCAGCATTTTCATTATAAATACTTGCACTGAACAGGCCTGTAATTCAGCTATAAAGATATGTGGTAAGCTATGATATATAAATTCTTCTATGATTGTATATTAAAACAACAAACAGCAATTCATACATCACTTAGTTTGAGAACCTATTCATTGACTCAGGGATTTCTGAAGGTCTCAAATATTCACGATACTCTGTGATCAACCAAAGAAGACATATCCACCATCTTTTGAAAGTTTATTCTTCAAATTTACAAGACAAATATTTCTGTTTTTATAGATATTTGGGTATATTTTGGCAGCCTAGTCTAAAGGCAAGTAAATATTTATGGTCTTAGTAGTTTAGGGATGTAAATCTGGATATCATTGCTTTATCTCATTTCATTATCATAGTTTATTTAGGAGATAGATTGTCAATCGAGTTTTAGAAGGTAAGGCAGATAATGGTATGCCCACACAAGAGGTCAAGGAAGATAGAAGAATGTGACTGTTGTGTTTGAAGTTTGCATAATAGTAATTCTTCAGTGGACTTTTATTTACTACACTTAACTTGTTATTGGATTTCTTATAGCACATATTAGGTAAAGGTTTTCTTTTGTTACATATAGAGAACAGCTAGAGTCAAAGATTTTTCTTTTCCCTTTTCTTCTTACTTTGCATTATTAGGTAATTCTAAATTATGTAGTTGTGCTGAGTGCAGTGGCATGTACCTGTAGTTCCAGCTATGTAGGAGACTGAGGAAGGTGGATTACTTGAGCCCAGGAGTTCAAGGTTATAGTGTGTGCTCATCATGCCTGTGAATGGCCAACTGCACTCCAGCCTGGGCAACATAGCAAGAACCTGTCTCAAACATTAAAAAATTATGTAGTGGTGCCAAATTCAACAGAAATAGCTATGTTTAGAGATGTTTGTTTAGGTTGGGAAATGGAAAACAAAATAAATGAAACTTTTACATTGAAAACTTGTTTAAAGGAGAAAACTGAGTTTCATTACATTAATTGCTGTGCCTCAAGTCTTTTTTCCTTTCTACATTGCATACTCTAACAGATATTACATAATTGCATAACTATTTTTACTATGTGCTGACATGACATTACAACAGCCCTGATATGGTGCATCATAATGAAACCATAATTAGAGGAGTCATGATGTATTATGGCAATGATCCACATCATCACTAAAGTACATTGGAATGCACAGAAAACCCGTTGAGATGTGTAGATTTTCAACATAATATAACACAACCATGAAGATTCATAGCATGGAGGAGAGATTGCAATTATGCCCATGCTGCTGGTAGCAAGGGTTTAAATGCACATCTTCGATATCTACTGAAGAATGTCTGTATAGATGAAGGAAATTTTTGAGGGTGGTATTTATCTTGAAATTTATGTCTTTTAAAAAATTTAAAGGAAGGACGTTGTTGAAATATGCACCTAACCACATGAATTCTATAGTAGAAGTCTCCTATATTTACCAAATAAAAGGACTCGAAATGTTCCATTCTGTACCTCAAATTCAATGAAATACCTCTCTAAAGCAGGATGGATTGAAGACAGTTTTGAAATTTTCAGTTAACCCTGCCCTTTCTTTTGGTTCTCTATATCCCATCTTGAGCTTAGATTATACAGCTTACATTTTATGTGGTTCACTGTGTCTTTGCTTCATTGTTGTTCTCTCAGATTTTTCTGCGTGAGAATCTTGTTCCTGAATCTTGTTCCAGCGAGTGACAGCTTCTTCTTAACTTGGTGATTTTCAGTCTTGGCATTTCTTTTACCTGGAATAATGTGATTGTTATGGCTGATCTTATGAATGTGGATCCAAAGAAGCTCAACTTTCTAAAACAGAGAGGAACTTTAGGCTCTATCTTCCAGGCCAATCCTCATTCAGTGCTTCATTTACCCATAATATATCCCAGCCAGGTAGACCTCCCATCTCTGCCTGAACACCTCTGGTGAATGGGAACTCACTGTCTCCCGTGCTGTGTTCCTACTCTTGCTTCAGCCTTTGACCCCCAGCCTGACCTCTGAGGTCTGATGGAGCAAATTAATATTTTTTATGCAAAAGTCCTCTAAATATTCAAAGTCTGCTAACATGTCCTTCCTCTCTTCTCTCACCTCTAACTCTTACTTGCCCTCTTAGCTGAATACCTTTAGCTCCTTCAACATCTTGACCCTTGGGGAAGTATTGAATCTCCTTCCTTACTTGAGTGCTTTTTTTTTTTTTTTTTTTTTTTTTTGTACATTTAATACATTGTCTAGGTCCCTTTTAGAAAATGAAATACAAGCAGTATAAGATTGGTGCCTAGCAAATCAGTCAAACTAATATATCCATTACCTTTTTTTTTTTTTTTAACTCTCCCCAAATCTTTTTTCCTTTTGATATGGACAGGAAGCAGGGAAATACTGGGTAGAAAAGGGTGGGATCCCTGATGAGGACTTTACCTTCAAGCCTGGACCCACAGCTCTAAATGAGAACATGCATTCCTGTTTTCCTGCCTGAATGCTGCCTGTTCCAAAACCACCCTGGTGCACCATGCCCCCCACCCTGAACCCATAAAAACCCCAAACTCCACTGACAGAGCAGAGCAATGCAGCAGAGGAGAGAAGAGAATAAATGAATGCCAAGAAGAGTTGAGCAGGCTGGGGACAGTCAGAAAGCAGTTCAGCCGGGGCTGGCCAAATTCCAGGGAGATTATCTTCTCACTGCATTCCCTTTCCAGCTCCCCATTGCACTGAGAGCCTCTTCCATCACTCAATACAATCTTCTGCAGACACCACCTTTCAATCTGTTTGTGTGACCAGATTCTTCTTGGACGCCAGAGAATTCAGGATGCATCAGGTACAGGAACCCAAAAAGGCTGTCTTGCCAACTCTTCACTAAGCTGTTTAACACTCAAGCCTTCCACAGATGGCAAATGCTAAAAGAGCATTGTTTGTAACAGGTGCTCTCTGAGGCTCCAGAGGTTGTGATGCTGCCGCAGGCCAGTGTGGGGTTTGTGTGACCTCATTCTTCCTGGATGCCAGATAGGAATTCAAGATGCAGGAACCCAAAAAGGCTATCTCACTGACTGTTCACTAAGGTGTTTAACATTTAAGCCATCTACAGATGGCAAATGCTAAAAGACCATTGTTTGTAATATGTACCCTCTGAGGCTCCAGAGGTTGTGGGCAACCCCTAGATGCTGCCGCGGGCCAGTGTGGGGTTCGTTCCTGCTGGCACCCAAAGTCACTTGCCTGCCTCGTGCACCCGCTCACCTGCATGCTCCCCCTCCTGCAAGGGATTTGAGCACAGGTGGCCAAGTAAATGAGCTACACTTGTATCACAAGTCTTGTGAAGGGGTCAAGGGAACTCTCCTGCCTCTCTTTTTAAAAAGATGTACATCTACCTTCCGTTATCTATTGACTCACGTTGAACCTAAAGGCAAGTGAAGCCTAGGCACCTCCATTCTTTATGCAGTTTCGAAATTTTATCTTTTTGAAGGGGGTGTGATGTGGTGAAGTGGGATGGTTATTAACTCTGTCTGACTTTACATTTGTCATCACTCCTTCTTAGATTTAACTTATTATGGCAGCATGTTTTGCTCCTTTTAGAGTCTACGTATTATCATCTGAAATAGACATTATAAAGTAGTTGCCTGCAGCTTCATATCCAGAGAAATAGTTTGGTCTGTGTAGTGTTAAAAAGTTTTAATGCAGCATATAACAATTTTGAGACTTCACATAAATATATATAGGCTTTAAAAAATTTGTATCTGGCCATACTGAACCCATGTTCAAGCCATATTTCCACACGGTAACAGTTGGCAGAGCTGCGTAAGGGTTGCCCCTTTTAGATGAGGCATATGCTCTCCCATCCTCCATGGCTCACACTATGCCCTCTTATCTCTTACTGATATTAGATATTAGTAATAATCACATTTATGCATTGTTTTTATTTTAGTAAAAGAAATAGTTATCTTTTTTATGATAGTAGCAGTAGTTAGAATGTGAAAGAGAGAAGAGAATTTATCCTTGCCCTACTCAATTCCTTGATATCATCTGCCTGGTAGTGAGGTGGAGCTGGCTAACACTGACTTATGAAAGCATATTGTTAAATATTCAGGAATTTTAGCAGCAGCAACAACCATTGGTAGGTTGGAATCAGCCACAGTGGGAGTATTTAGTGGACAATGGGAAATCAATGAACACTACAAATCAGATCTTTTACTTTTTTCTTCTTTTTTTCTTCCTTCTTTTGTTTTTTCCTTAGAGAGCCAGTTTGCTAGCATACCTCTACCTTTAGGTATTTGAGTTTATGATCTCTGAGCTAAAATATTTATTATACTTTATTGATCAATGAGATCAGTATAATCTGGTAATCTGATCAATATGCCATATTCATATTTTCCTTATCGATGTCATTAATAAAATATTTAATAAGAATGAACCAAAGAAGAGACCTATGGCATAACATCCACTAAACAGTGATCTTTACATATGATTGTTCAACAGGTCCTCAGTAAAATTCTCTGTTCTTCTTAATGATTTCATCCATCTGCTCACTTTATGCTTATGAAAATCTAATAGACGCTCGTACACCTGATCCAGGAATTCACATCCTTGCTGTAGGAATTTAAGTCATTAGATTTTGGGTGTATGTTCTTAGCAATTTAATTATGTTTAAAATCTGGTTAGTAGTGTAGTAAATAACTGGTATTGCTACAAAATTGCATTGAAAAGGTAATAGGATTGAATTTCTACACAAGTTGACACTCAATTAAAATTTCCATATATCCAGTGAGTTAGCCAGTTCTTGGCTGGAGAGTTAAGCAAATGCCTCCCTACTAAGCCGATCACTTCAAAACAGGCAAAATTTATAATAGAGTCAAATCAGGACTGAATGTATTAACTAAAACTGGAGTTCAGCTTATCAAATACAGATCAAAAGCAAGAAATAGACTAGAGAGCACATGGAATGTTTCTTCCTTAAATTTCTCTATTTTTTATTGACACTGGGGGAAAAATAGCACATTAAAACCTCCTTACTGAATTACTGTCCTAAACCAATAGATCCATGGGGCTTGTTCAGCTAAAAGCCACAACAGACTTTGTAATGCAATGATGTAATCTTGGCTTTGTGTCATTTATATTCAACCTAAAAAAAACCAATTTTCCTGAATAGACAGGCTGACAACAATATTGTTCGGTGTGGGTTTTTATTTGGATTCTTTCCAAATGGTTCACATGCCTTCACAGTAACACATCATCCCTGCTTATGTTTTTTTGCCTGAATTCTAAACTTTTCCCCTTTTACTAGCTTTCTATTTTTCTTTTAAGGTCTCAGTTATGTTTGTAAAACTAACCAGCTCCACCACAAAATTAGGATGTATCTTGCAGAGAGCATTCATTTTACTTTTTGCATATTTTTCCCGAGGTCATGTCAAGGTTAGTTTGAATTCCATCCTACATTAAGACTTCTTTCACAGCTATTTAGCTCGGCAGCCTACTCCCCGCTGGGGTCTGCCCCTTGGGCACGTCAAAGCTTCAGACCTGACAAATCACACACAGATGAAGCTGTACAGTTTTTTAAACAGTTTCATCAGTAACTTTTTTTTCTTTTTCACTATCCTCCTTCATGTTGAGATTTTTTTTCTCTGAATTACCATTTCAGGGATGTTGATTTCTGTTTGAGACAATTTGTTTTCACATCAGAGTTGCAGACTAGCAATATCATTTATTTTATAGTAAAGGATATTAATAGCCTTCTGGTCATCAAGATTGCAGACCTGCAGACCATTTCTATAATAACTGTAATTGCTTTATTAAAATCTATTTGTAACAGGAAGTGCAGTGTCAGGAATGTAGCTATATCATAGAGTCTACCAGAATCTGAAAAAAATATCAACCATAAAAATGCAGTTTATAAGGTATTATGAGTTGAGCCTGGAAATGTTTCTCAAATCATTAATAATATGCTTTTATCAGTATTTTAGCAAATTATGAAACTAACTGATGCAACTCCATTTCCTGTTTAATTGATGAAGTTAAAGTGCTTGGTTGCTAATGAGTGTATTAGCAAACAATGTCCCCTTTATAGGCTTAAGTAGATCAGGATTTTTAAAAAGCAGCTTACTATCCTTATTTTTATTGGATGAAAAATATTGACTGCCACAAAATTTCTAGACCAACTGAAATAATGGTGTAATTATTTCTGTACAGTTATTTTGACAATTTCCAACAACCAGATTAAGGTTTTCTAGTTCCTATGCTAGAAAATAGTTATTTTCTTTTACAAACCATAGACTTTTCGTTACATTTTTATTCAGGACAAACAACACCTGAAGATCTTTACTGCAGACTAAGCAGAAAACTTAGAAGTAAGGCGAAAAATAATATTTGAATGATTCTCCTCTCCTCAGTCTTCTTTTACAGTTTGCTCAACATGAAAGAACCCAAATGAAGGGTTTTGTAAAAGGTTGCTTGGTTGAAACTAATTAAAGACAGGTCTAAATAGAAAAAGAAAAGAAAAGAAAAGGGGATCAAAGGAATTACATTAGGTGTCAGGACATCGTTTGGGAGCATTTTTATTTAATTTTTGTTATTCCAGGAAAAACACTAAATTCTAAAAGGGTCAAATTTTTGGCCATAATTTTATATTTGTGTTATTTTTGCAATAAGATACGTGTCAGCAGGCAAATATCTTGAAGAAATCATTTCAGTATTGGCACATTAACACATTATGGTGAAAAGAGAGGCTTGTGCTTTTCACGCAGTGCATTTCAGTCTTCAATTAATGTGAAAGCACTACAATGCCTATGCAACTTCTCTTGCCTAGTGGTGCACCATTTATCATTGCAGTTTTACATTGACCTTGACACCCACTTCATTAGAATAAAGATTGTCTACCATTTAGGTTACATTGTTCCTCTGCACAGAGACCCCATGCAAATTTCTGTTCAGATAGAAGAGCTGCGAGGCTGTCAGAGGTCATCTGCATTAAATGATTGCAGCTATTTTCCAACTGCTTCTTTTCATTCTACTCAATTCAGGCAAGGAGGATCAATCAAGTCCTCTGCCTGAAACAGTGGGACTGCTGGGAATATAACTGTTTTTGGTAGTAGTGGCTATGCCCTAAACAGTATTAAATATTTAATATAAACTCATTAACGGCCATACAAAGGCTTCAGAAAGATATCAAATTTATAGAAATATCTCAGGGGATAGAGAACCTTTTTAAAAAGTAAATAGAAAAATAATGATCAATGTTATAATTTTACAGGATATGATCAAAGTAGTTCTTAAACTTACTTACTAAGTTTTACCTATAGGAGACTTTTTTCTCACCCTTGACATGGGTAGGAAAGAAAGGAGACAGGTAGACTTGGTGTCCTTATACAGTATTTTATATGAAATTGACATGAAAGTTTTTAGTTATTGATGTTTTTATTTTTGTTCTATAACAATGACTTCTGCTCTAGCTATATTTATTTTTAAAGGCTTAGATATTTGTTATTTAAAAGCAATGATTGGAGAAATAAGTTGCCAGGTCTCCTACTTAAGTTTTCTGGGTGATATAATTGGAATTAAATTATTAATGGGAGATACTTTAAAAAAGATTGTTTTATGATCTTCTATTAGGGAATTTGCAATTCATTTTAATATTTGTAGTTTGATTTATATTAAAGATAATGCAATCTATGTCCAATTAACAATACATGGCCAGTGTAATGTGATTTCTAGATCATGCAAATGGAATAAGCTAGAAGAGGGGGGAAAACTCAATTTTTAACCTCAGGTGTAATTTGCTGTACTAGTTCTGGCAATTTTAAATGACATTGCACTTTTTAATTTTTCCAAAGGCTCAGCAGCAAATTTATCCCAATCAGGAAAACCTATTGTTAATTTACAAGGACAATTGTAGGAGTCTTTATAATTTCTCTACGCAGTTATTCACCATAAATTCTAATGGTAAAATGCAAGGAATTTGCAAGAAATAATGACTATTGTTTGTCCTGGCCTCGAACCCTCTTCTTCAATTTTGAACATCTTCTTGAAGTGTTGGTGATACTGACTCCATGTGCAGCATCATATGCATTGTGAGTTGCTGCACACAACTCTTCTGAAAAGGGGGGCGGCACAAGAGCCGCTGCAAAGGCAATACTGGCCTTTAGCAGATTCCTGCACTCTGCATGTAGAGCTGAGCCTGGACCCTGGACTTTTATATAAAAAGACTCTTTGTTCACCACTGAATGGCATTAGGCATGGACTTGCTGAGGGGCCACCATGAAGCCTCGAATGAGGAGGGCAAACACTAGCTAGAAAACACGTGAGAGTTGTAAATAGACACATCCTTGGATTTTTTTTGCAAAAATGCATATTTTCACACACAATTTTGCCGGTAGTCTGCTGTTTGGTATGTTCCTAGCATTTGCTTTCTTGTTGATAGACTAAGTAAGATCTATTTTATTTTCTCAGTGTATTCTACCTATCTATCTATCTATCCATCCATCCATCCTATCAATCAATCAATCAATCAGTCAATCCACCATGTGTATATGGGGAGGGGGTTCTTGCTGGATAAACAGGTGTTTGTGGCATTATTTATACTAGGAAAGATGTTCAATCCTGTCATTCTAATAACTAGATCATTTTCCTTTAACTTTTCCTAATATAAAGTCAACTGAAGCTCAGTTAAAAGTAATATGGTGTAATATGTAAATGCTGGAACCCTGATGACACAGAATACAGCAGTCCTATTCTAATAATCACGAAATGTCTTTAGTTTAATTTGTGTGTTTCTTGCAGCCAAAGCTTCACTCTCTGTTCAGCAATGTCTGGTCTCTTTTCAGCGTAACCAACAGAAGTACCATACAAAAGTCTTACAATGGATGTCTTAATCTCTCTGTGTGCTTTTAGAGCATTATTTTGAATTCCATCATGCTGCCTTTTTTCTTTCCTCTTCTGAAGTTTTATTACAACAGCAGAATTCCCAGGGAGCTTTGGGGGCAAGGTTCACATAATATAGCCCTGAAGTTTTGCTTAGGTGGAAGCCATCCCCCAATCCTGGCCATCCTTTGATGATCCCTCTATTTCAAAAAGATTCACTGGGTAGAGTCTTATAGCATTAGCTGTACATAGTTTATTTATTTTTATTTTTTTATTTACCAGACAGTGAGCATCTACAACCCTTTCATGATGTTTTCTTTCTCTGACCTCATAGTGACAAGGCATCTTGTTCCTTAACATTGAGGGAGGCAGAAAAATGCTTGAGTTGCTCAATGTGTGCCTTCTATACCAGTTTCAAAATGGCTTATTCTTCTGGTTTCCATGGTGACAATTAACACTGTTTCAAGGCATTGTTCCAGTCTCCATTTGGGCAGAATTTTCGGTGTGATTTCTAACAAAAAAAAAGGAGGGGGGCTTTGGTGTGGGGGGGAAGCCTTTAGCATAACTGTCAAAAAAGTTATCTCAATCAAATCTTCATGCATTTCTAAGTAATTTATTTCAGAAATTCCTGCTTTTGCTGGCTTTGCTTTATAATTCAGTTTTAGCATTTGTGCCGTTAAAAGTAAGCACTCAGTAAGGATTTTCTAAAACTTCTTTAGTTCTTAGTTAAAATGATGGGCTAGTGTTTGTAGTTGTTTTTAACTCTTTTTTAAAAATTTTCTTTATATTGATATACACAGGGATGGCATTTAGAATAGTACTATCCTGTGTCTTTAATTTAGATCATTCACATATCTATTAGGAGGCTTCATTAGTCAAAATTGAATTGGCCAAGCAAATATACTTAATAATGTAAATATGGCCTTTCAAGAGAGTATATTTTATTTTTGACTAGACAGAGAGGCCCACAGCAGGTGCTGTAGGGAAATTAAATACTGGATGCTTATTTACCTTAGCACTCAAGAAAAGCCGTCTGACTTTAACTTTGCTAATCTCATTTTTGCCTATTGAAGAGTAGTCTATATCATAACATCCCCAGACTACAGGACACAATGGGGCAGCCTCTGCTCACTTACTGCTGTGGGTGGAATGAATATGAAGATTAAATTATCTTCTCACCACAGGATAAAGTAGCCTTACTTGATAGGATGACCAAAAACTGATAGAGCTGGCAGTTCATTCTCTGAGCCTAATGCTTCTGAAAAGATGTTAAGAGAGAAGAGCAAAAAACATACTAGCATCAACAAAAAATAAGCTTCCTGACATTATTACACATACAGCTTGAGCCGCTAAATCATATTAGATTCAAACTTCAGAGTGCTTTAAAATTTAAAATAAATATTTTCACCTTAAATTATGTAAGTTTTTTGTACTATTCATTCATATATCAATACATCTAACAATTAACTAGATACTCTGAGGTTTTATATTATAGTTTGAAGGCATTGTCCATCAATCACATCTTTCATCAGGCTGTTTAGACAGTAGGCTCTATGGTGACAAAGACTGAGAGCATATATAAAGACATATTTCTTTTAAATGTAATAACCTTTTATGATAGCTATTGCAGTGACTACTTATATACATTTAACAGAGAAGATTAGTTTATTACATCCAAAATTATTTGGTTTTTATATTTTTATTTTTACAAGACTATCATTTTTGGGACACATCTAAGCTGCTTCCTTTCTTGACTGATCTGCTGTGTGAGAGTTGTTTAAAGTTGGGGTGAAGAGGGGGGATGAGCTTATCACAAACTAAAGGGATAGCAGGTAGAGGCCATTCCCAAGTGACACAGCCAGAGGACTCCCTCTGTTGATGAGTAATACCATGTGGCATAAGTAAAACATTTGAATTAGATTCTTCTGCCTGCCTAAAATACTGGTTCCCCCAGTATTATGTGGAAGTCTTACCAAATTAATTATGTAACTCTTTGTCAGCTCTATCATTTTGGATGGGAATCTCATCACATAAAGCAGATTTTCCTCTCCTCTAATCATCAGTCTGACAAATAAAACACTAGGTTTCTAGAATACTTCTGAATATTGAATCCAGAAAACTCAAGTGGACAGTGTGTTTTCTAAGTGCTGGAGTAACATGGTCCTGGTAATTGCCTTCCATTAGAAAACACAATCAGAATTTCTCATGTATCACAGGCCAAATTCTAAAAGCGTTCTAAAGCAACCCTTGATTTTCTCTACTATGCATATTCATGTAATTTTGGATACTCTGAAACCCTGATCAACATTCATTAATAATATGAAATGCTTTAAATCACCTCATTTAAAACATTTTGTTCTGTGATCCACAAATGACTAACATTTGGAGAAGTTTACATAATACAAATGATGTGCATGTTTAGTGTAAATGAAAGATTAAAATATGAAACTAAAAGTATGCAAACATATGCACGCAAATGCTGTAGATCTATTAACTGAAACAGTGATTTCACACCTTCTTTTCCTTTAATCTGCTTCCAATTGTATTTTTATTTGGGATCTTATATATCATGTTTTCGAGGTGAGTGAAATCACCCAAGTACTTGGGCATGTTTGAACTTACTGATTTACTTATTTGCCCAGAGGAAAGTTTTTCTCATTAAATCTGATAAAGGTGCTTATCTTAGGGCACCCTTGCTCATTTAGGGTAAAGGAACAAAATGCTACCATGGAACTCAGTGACCTAAATTTGGTGCCAGAAAGAGAAAGTTTTCAAATTGCCATTTTATTTGGAAATGTGCTAAAAATGTTAAATATGTTTAATATTTTAACTAGAATCTAATTTTTCTACTCAGAGGTGTTCTTACATATACATTTATAAAATACAGTCATAGTCATTTATAGCTATCCATAATATAGGAAGTTATCCAAATAGAGCTATTTGAAGAGAATCACCATAGTAACTGTCATATTAAATAGCACTTACATTATCTCTAGCAAAACATCTTTTAGGAGAGACTCTCTTGGCAGTTTGTTAGAATACAATACACACTGGGGAGAGAGAGTTTTATAATTAACTATTATTTGGGGGATATTTTACAATAATCAATAAGAAAGCATAGATTTGTAACTATTCCTAAAATGTTGGCTTTCCTTTTTCTCTATACATGTACCTTTTCTCCAAGCCCACACAGAGTTTTTAAGGAAAAGAAAATGAAAACAAAATGTTAACTGAGAACTCAAAAAACTTACATAATCTTTATGAATAATTTTATTTCTTCCACCTTGAGATTCATTGGTCTTTTAGGGACAGAGATGAGAGGTCGACAGCAGTCTGGAGCTAAATAATGGCCAAAATTAACAATAATATTAAATCCCCATTTTAAATTAAAGTTCAAATATGTGTATAATTTGAGTTTAAGACATAAATCTTAGTCAACTAAATGTAGTAACTTTGTGTGTTTGTGTAATCAGCAATATTCTTCATCTACTCAAAGTACTTAGGTTTAGCCTCCCCATACATTTTATTGAGAACAAAAACTTTTAATGCTCATAAGCATTACAAATTCTGTGTTCAATGATTTTATAAAAATACCTCTCTCCCTAATGATACCTCTTTCTCTCTTTTCATTTTAGAGGTACAGCGTGGAAATGTCCATCAGACACCTGAAAAAGACGGAGCTGCTTAGTAAGGTTGAAGCTTTGAAGAAAGGTGGCGTTTTACTACCAAATGATCTCCTTGAAAAAGTGGATTCAATTAATGAAAAATGGGAACTGCTTGGGGTATTTGCATTTTTATTACTGTTTGTAGGTTATGTGTACATTTTTTGCCTAGTGAAGTACTCTATCTGTCTGATTTCTAATTTGAGGCACAAATATCTCTCTCTTTCAATTCACTACCTACATTTCAAACAAGCTATTCGTGCTATTATGGGAAAGACACTGCTTTTCCTCTTCTGTTGATATTTTTTTCTGAGCTTGTCTCCTCTCAGATTTTAATAATTTTGGTTCTTTAATACATGAAAAAGTAAGTAAAATATGCCATGTATTATGGGTATGCACCAAGTCAACTATAATACAGTATATCTGATATATACTGACTGTCATGCTTGAATGAATGTTAATAGAATTTATTCTGAAGGTACATGTAAGAGACATCTACTGTTTAACTATTTACTGTACCCTTAAGATGAAAAGCGGAGTTGTCACTACAGCTTTCAAGTCACACTAAAGCTACCAAAACAAAGATGCAAATTTGACCCAAATCTGAATTGCAGAATTGAATCAGCCTGTGTTTTGTGCCTCAATTTCCAGCTCACTTTTAACAAAAGCCAAAAAAAAAAAAGTTTCATGTAATTCATTTCACGCAATGATGGGCTGGGTCTCAGCCAAAGACTGAGATGCAAGAATCTGGCAAAAAGGCAATATAGAGATTCTGTTACCCAGAGACCAGGATGGCACTGTGCAGGAGACATTACTGTCCTTTTGTTGGAAGACAGCTGAGAGAGAAGTTAAACTGTATTTTTTCATCAGCTTCTCTCCTAAATTGCCTTCACTTCAAATCAAGGGTAAGCTATATTTATCAATTACCTAAATAATTAATTGTAACAGCCAAGTATGGGCGATGTCAGTTATGGAGCATAATTTTGCATGCCTTTCATTTTTCTACCTTTTAAAAAAATTTTAGAGAAATAATACTCCAAAAATATTTTGAATAAAAAGCTCTTCATGTGCCTTGATGATTTGGAGGAATGCCAGTATTCTTTTTATACCATACTTAATCTAGGTGATTAAAAAACTGCAAGTTTAAGTCCTTCTCATTTAAATTCACTACACTCTGCAGTTGTGCAAAGTAACTTAAACTGTTAAAAGTTTTTCATCTAATGTATTGTTGCTTTTTAATAATAATTAATGGCTTTCACTTTACAATACGGTGACAAATCAAAATCTGCCAAATTCTACAGCATTCATTGATCTCAGACAGAAGTAGTGTGGTTAGTGTATGGCATTTTAAAAGGTTGTTTGCTACACAGATAAAAATGGCAACCTTATGTGTTTGATAAAGTAGTGATAAGTCTGTTTACATTGCATTTTAATATATCTATTGCTAATTTGATAAATAATATTTTTAGAAAATTTTTTAAGATATGTCATGTTTATTGCTTCCTCAACAGAATTTTAAGTCAACATTATATTTGAAAAAGAAATAATATTTAGCTATCCTTTATGAATCAGAGACTTTAAAATTAGTTGCCATTTTGACTAAAATATCATTCAAATATAACAGGCAGGTTTGCAATGAAAGAGTAGGGTGAGGGAAGATTTTTTTTTTAAACCTGTACCAGGCTAACACCACCAGGCACACTGTTTTAATTGGCATGATTACATTTTAATTGGCATGAAAAAAATTAAAGACAAGGATTTTAACTTCTAACAATAGTAAAATAGAGGGATATGGTTTTTAATATTACTTTCATCTAAGGTGAACAGTGTGGAATGGAAATACATTAGAATGAAATGTCAGTGGTGCGTACAGTTTAATCTGTGAAATTTTGTCCCCTGTGCTGCATATTACTCTGTCTCAATTGCATATTAAACAACCCTATCAAGGCAGGCATTGGCATCTGCTGTGCTGACACAAATTGTGAATTAAATGAAATTGATGTCCTCTGTCGTATATTTATGAAGACGGACCATTCTCTGAAGTATTCTGTTTATGAAGAATTTATGATTGCAAACTGTTCCAGAACAAAAAAGTGGCAATAAATTCTTTTTTGTGACCCTACCCTCCAAGGGCATTGATTTCACCTCCTGCTGCTACTTTTGTTACAGCATAAAAACAATAGCTAAATCTGGATTCCACTGAGGGTCTTCAAATTATCAATATTTTCACCATGAAAATACGAGGGTGTTGCCAAGAAAGGCTATTTTTCTGCTACAATCTCCTAAAGATACTATTTACAGAACACTACACAACAGATGAATGTTTGTTGACTTAATTTTGTGTTTTAAAGCTTATTTTTGTAGGTTTAATTCATCGTTATAGATTTAAATCCTATTGATTGGGAGTGCTTTCCACCAAAAAGAAAAAAAGAAAAGAGTCCTCCCCTAGAACACTCTCCTGCCATAGTGGTTAATTTAAGTAGGCTTCTGGCATAGTAAATTAAGGATTATTTTAACACATATTTGGTATTAGAAGGTCCAGCATCCACAAATGCAAAATGGAAATAATTGTGGGATTGAACAATTTATAAGTCAGGTAAAATCAACATCATCATCAAGGAGGCTACCTTTACTTAAAGCCCTTTAGTCATATGGTTTTGGGAATACTTCACAAAACAAAAAATGGAATTTAATTCTCCATGCTTGATCTATTCTTGGCCTCTTTAGTATATTTATTAAACTTATATTGCCTGAACATTTCATGTGGAGACTTTTTTACTATAAACTCCTGTCATGAGAATTCAAATGAATTTTTCTCTGTGACCAAAAAATTCAAATCAATTTTTATTTGGCGAACTATGGGCCAAATCTCCTATTAAAGGAAAGTAAGTAAATGAGGTCTTCTTAAGTCTCCTCTGGTACTCAGAACAATGTGCACTGTCTGAGAATTCAAATACTAAACAGAACAATGATCTAATCTGAACGGAATGTCAGTAGGGAGGTGGCAGGTATAGATGGACACTTCTAGGTGGCTCTTATTACAAACTAAACTGTGATGTGTTTCTGGTATCTAAGCTAATCTATGTTTTTGTTTTTTTGTTGTTGTTGTTCGTGGTGGGTTTTTTTGTTTGTTTTATTTTTTGTTTTTTAATGTGATGCATTAGAAAACCCTAGGAGAGAAGATCCAGGACACAATGGCAGGGCACAGTGGGTCGAGTCCACGTGACCTGCTCTCTCCTGAAAGCGGAAGCCTGGTAAGGCAGCTGGAAGTCAGGATCAAAGAACTGAAAGGGTGGCTAAGAGATACAGAGCTTTTCATCTTCAATTCCTGTCTAAGACAAGAAAAGGAAGGAACAATGAATACTGAGAAACAACTACAATACTTTAAGGTAATAAAAAAACAATCAAAGGTGATAAAAAGCTCTTTTTATAGTAGAGATGAAATATTTATCAAGTACATAAAGTATTATGCCCATGTATCTGTGTATCACTGTGCACCTAAATGTTTCCTTGAATTTATAGACAACCTCCACATTTCTTATATGCCAACATCTCTGTGTGTGTAAAGATGAACATTAAGCATATCAAATATACATTGCAGAGGGGAAATATCTGCTGCATCTGTGTTTTTTCAGTGCTTATTGAGGGAGGACTTTGATGAATTAAAAGCAGATCAGCAAACACTAAAGATTACTAAGGCCTTTGACAGACAGACCTAACTGTTCTATAAATAACTTGAATAAAAATACTTCCACAAATTGATATGATAAAAACACATGATCTAATTGAAGGTCATTACTGCTAACAAAAGGAAACATAATTTTTACATATGAAAGAGTCAACTATTTATGGAGGGAAGAAATAAAGTAAAAGAGGTCCGTACGTTACAGGTATATTCCATTGTAGAATATACCAACCTCAGCAACACAATCATGTTCATATTCACTGTATGTCCATGGAGAGGCATTTTCCCAGGTTTGTTTCTATTGTTTACACAATATCTATTTAAAAGTGATTTAACATTAGAATGTTTTCTCTTATTGTTCAACCTAGCCCATAGTGCTGAATCTTTCCATAAATGCCTTCATTATTTGGGTTCTGGCTAGTATCAGCCTGAGGCTTTGGGGCTGCAGAATTTGAATTTGGTGGCCATAAATCTTCAGCATGAGAAATCTAAAGGAGTAGAAAAAGGTAAACCAAGAAGGAAAGAACTTTTTGGAACCAGGCAGCCATTTCTTCTCTAAGCATTGTAGGACCAGGTTTTATTCATCCTACCCTGTCTGCAATCATCCAGTAATCTATTAGAAAATTTAGTCACATGTGATTCACCCTCCCTCTGCCAAACAGGTAGAGTTATCTGGCTCACCTCCATAACCCAAGAGGAGGCACCCTCAAAGACAAGACCACAATACTTCCCAATAAACTATCTGCATTGCACACCTATAAATTAGCTTTCGTTGAAAATGTCCTCTTTTGCCACTTAATTGACAAGATCAAACTAGAAGTTAAAGTATCTTGCCAAGGCAAATGGGTTTATGGTCTAAAATCTAATACCCAGATGAATTGCTGTTATAGCTCTACTTGACCTATCCTAACCTCTACTGCAGGAAAATAGAGTCTTCAGATCTTTTAATGAAACTTTTTCAACTTTTTGAGATTATGGGGGCTTGATAATTTTTCTTTATGACTTGAAACTAGTTGCTTTCTAAAGTTGACCTGAAGGAGTTTGAGCAGATAAGGTAAGCAGATCTAGCATAACGGTACTTTTTTATTGTTTTTAAAGAAAATTTTATTCTTGACTGTTGTTATACATCTCTTTTCAAGGCAGGATTTTAAATAATTCTGAGCTGTTTACTCTTAGTGTTTAGTGTGTGATTAATCCAGTTTTCTGTGTATTGCCACATTCACTGGAAGAATGGAAACAAATGTTTGTAATATAATAATAACATAATATAATGTTTGTAACCTGTCAAAATTATAATTGGTATTAAGCATGTGTGGAGTAAGAAGTTTTTACTTCCTACAAACCCGGGGAACAGGTACATTCAGCTTTTCTAAGTGATAAAACAGCTCAGACAAGAGAATGACTGAAGAACCTTTTTACATGTAAGAAACCCTCTGCCATGCTCTGTCTCTTATGGGTTCCTAAAGGTCTCCTGCCATGACTGGTTACAGAGAATTGGACAGGGCTAATCCTCAGGGTTTAGCTTTATGAGTCCTTATTCTATAAATCCTCAGGCTTTTAACAGAACTGAATTTCTTTATATGACACTAAGAGTAATGATAGATAGACTACAATGTACTCTCCAGGAGAATGAAAGGGAGGGTGCTGCATATCAAAAGGAAAACCCATTGCTTTGTAGACAGAACTGTGTTTCTTTCTAATAGCTTGGTTTGGGATGAGACAAGGGATCAGGATCTTCAGTTTTCAGAAAAAAGAACATACCAATTGTGGAACATTTTCCTTTGCTTTAAGCAGTAAGTCTGAGAAATGTGGGATTAGACAGAGGAGAAAATTCTATTCAACAAAGAAAGAGTCCAAAGCCAGCAAGAGGGAAGAAACATGAAGCTGTGAACCTAAGAGCCCTAGGACAGTAATGCAGAATTATCAAGGAACGAACACACTCTGACAACAAAATGCAGGAGAGCATGTCAGGGGTTCAGTGAGGCCAACTGGCAAAGGGCCCCTTCGAGCCGTGTGTGTGCAGCTTCAATGCCATTGGCTGGAAAGCACTACTTTTTAATGATGACCCTTCAGAGAGAAAATAAAATAATTACTTAATCATATGTTCCTTGTATCCCATAACCTAATTCATTATTCTAAAGACTCAAAATGGGAAGATATTATTCATTTCAGCTAAAGAAGGCCACAGCACTGGCCTGGTCCCAAAATCAGCTGAGGCAGAGCAAGTTTAGACCTGTTACAAGATTTGTCATCAAGAAGGTGAATGAGTGGATTAGATTTAATAATCTTGTTGATGATTAATGCCCCAAATTTGCTTTAGTTAATTAAATTGGGCCAAGCACTTTTATGCATATTGTTATAATTGAAATATATACTAATTATATAAGTAAGAAAATTATGATTACCTTCTTATATGTGTGGGTATTTATTTTTATGAATTAAGAAGTTGAGTTGTGGGAAGGTAATGTGACTTGTTTGAATCCCCATAGCAACAAGCAACAGAGACAAAGGAGAAACGATTGTCTTTCACTGACTTTTCAAATAAACTTTGAAACTTTGTTTTACACTAAATCAGGGGTTGACAAACATTTTCTGTAAAAGCCAGATAATAAAAAATAAGTGGGCTTGATTTGACCTAGAGGCCATAGTTTCCTGACCCTTCTCTAGATTACAAAAATTACTATAAGCATGGGAATGGATACAGTCTGTGTCTTCTTTAAAGAAAGGAGACCATGCTACAATTGCAGTAGGAGACAAAAAGTTATTTTAATAATTGTAACAACCACAAATAATATGTATGATACACACTTTCTAAATGTTTTATCTGCATTTATTTACTTATTCCTCATCACCATCCTGAGACATATTATAGTATAATCCCCTATTTTTTATTTTTATTTTTTAAATTTTTAAAATTTGTGGGTACATAGTAGGCATATATATTTATGGAGCACATGAGATGTTTTGTTACAGATATGCAATGAGTACTAATCACATCATGGAAAATGGAGTATCCATCTCCTCAAGTTTGTATTCTTTATGTTATAAAGAATCCAATTATATCTTTTTACTTATTGAGTTATCATTTACTATAGTTCCCCGGTTGTGCTATCAAATACTAAGACTCGAATAAGTATTGAATAGTACTCATTCTATTTTTTTTGTAACCATTCACCATCCTGCTTGCTCCTACTAGCCTTCCCGGGCTCTGGTAACCATACCCCCTACTCTTTATGTCCATGAGTTCAATTGTTTTAATTTTTAGAGCCAGCAAATGAGAACATGCAATGTTTGTCTTTCTGTGCCTGGCTTATTTCACATAACAAAATGATCTCTGGTTCCATTCATATTGTTGTAAATGACAGGATCTCATTATTCTTTATGGCTGAATAGTATTGCATTATACATACATATATATATATATATGTATATATATATATATATATACACACACTACATTTTCTTTTCT
>NW_016107359.1:266154-288274 GCF_001604975.1 Cebus imitator
TTTTTGGAGAGGCTGGTTTTTTATTTCAAAAAGACACTTGTCAATATTCAGTATCAAAACAGTTTCACTATTGATTTCTCTTTCTCCCAATCAGCCTTAAGGGACCACATAAAAGGAGAGTACATTTTATGCCAATAAGCTGTAGGATGTACACCTAACAGACCTCCTAGAAACCTTACCAGAAAATGAGGATTGAGTAAGGAAACTTTAAAAGATCAGCAAACTGCCAGCCCACAGACTGCAGAGGCTGTCACAGCCAGATGGGGTGGCCGGGGTGCCACAAACCCAAAGAAGCAAAGTTTCAAAATAATATAAAATTTAAAAAGTTTCGTACATAAGCTATTCAGGATTTCTCAGCACTGACTGCCACAAAGCACAATGAGATGGTTAAAGACAGCAGCTTCAAACCCAGAAAAATGTAAAGAGATGAGTTTCGTATGGCTAAATCCGTGGCAAAAACATAATCTTTCTTTCAAAGAGGCAGGAAAGCAATTAAGTGGTCACCTCAACATAAGGGGCACATGATCCATTCTGTAAGCAGTTGGGAGGGGTTAGAGATGGGACAAAAATTTGGTCTCAGAGGACTTACCATCTTAATTCTGTCACTTCTAATGAAAAAAAAAAAAAATAGAAATGTTGTCCAAAGATATCTTAAAGCTGAAAATTTGAACACCACATTTTTTGGGGTTTTGTTGTTGTTTGGCTAACTCTTCCTGGAATCACCTTTCTGGTTTAGCTGGTGCTTTTGTACAGAGCAATGAGGTTTCCCATAGTAGAGTCTTTCCCTGAGCTCTGTTTGGCTCTCAGTTAGACAGGCCTGTACGTTTTCCTCTCCTCTATGGAGAGGGTAATATGCATTAAGCTGAAAAGTCACCTTCCAAAAGTGAGAAAGGCATTAGATTGCTGCTTCAAGGCTGTAGAATTATTTGGAATGTTTTACAAATGGTTGCTACAAAACAACAAAAAAGGACATTACAAAATGTGTACATCACAACATGCTTTTAAAAGACATTATGCATTGTGCTCACATTCCCTTAAATGTTGTTTCCAAGGGTGCCCAACCTCTAACCCAGCTGGAATCTCCAGGAAGAGGCAGAGACAGTTTGGTGAAAAAGATCCAGGGAGAGGGGCGGCAAAAGGAGAATGCGGCCTTCCAGTTAAAGAGCAGCCCTCAGTTGAAGGTCAGCCTCACGCAGGCTGGCCTCAGGTGAAGTCAGGGTCAGAGGGAGGAGCAGCAGCAGGGTGGGACTGGAGCATTCTACATCTCATTCAGATCAATCAGAGTCTGGTCCAGCATCCTTTGTGTACAGAGGTGCTCCTCTTTGGTGCATTTCAGTTTTATCTTCCAAGTCATCATCTTTTCCAGCTTGGCTACCAATCTCTCAACAAACTCAGCACGGGTTTCTGCCTCCTTGAGTTTATCAGTAAGAATCTTGATCTCTTCCTCATATTTGTCTTCTTTTTGAGAGTACTTTTCTTCAGGAGCGCTGAGCCACTTCAGGTTATGGTCCATCAGTCTGATCTGCTCATCTCTTGGCATCGGGGCTCTGCCAGCTCAGCTTGTTCCTCTGTACGTTCCAAGTCTCCTTCAGTCATCACCAACTTCCAAGCCACCCCTTCATACTTCTGATCTGCTGCCTCTTCTGCAATGTGCTTAGCTTCTTTGAGTTGGATTTCCTGGAGTTCCATCTTTTCTTCATCTTTTAAGTCCTGGTTTTCGATAACCTTCATACCTTTCTCACTCTTATCAGCAGCTTTTTCCGCTTCTTCCAGCTTTTGCAGGGCAGTGGCCAGGCGCTCCTAAGCACAATCCAGCCCCTCTTCAACCAGCTGGATTCTACGGTTCAAGGAGGCCACCTCAGTCTCAGCCTGTTCCCGGACCTGCCTTTCTCCCTCAACTTCTGACTGGAGGCGCTCAGCTCACTCCTCTGCATCATCTGTCTGCTGCTCCAGCACCTGGATCTTGCGCTTCACTGCCTCGATGGTGGTGATCCCAGCCGTGGTGCCCACCCAGCTACTGCTCGCGCTCGGGCTCCTGCCTCCTCTGCTCAGCTTTGCAGCCTCCTCTCACCTATACCGCATCTTCTATATCCATTCATCTGTTGGTGGATAATTGGGTTGTTCCAAATCTTGACTATTGTGAATAGTGCTGCAACAAATATGGGAGAGCAGAAATTTCTTCAATATACTCATTTCCTTTGAGTAGATACCTAGCAGTGGGATTGTTGGATTATATGGTAGCTCTATTTTTAGTTTTTTGAGGAAACTCCAAACTGTTCCCCATAGGTTGTCCTAATTTACATTCCCACCAACAGTGAACAAGAGTTTCCTTTTCTCCACATCCTCACCAACATTTGTCATTGCCTGTCTTTTGGATAAAAGCCATTTTAACTGGGATGAAATGGTATCTCGTTGTAGTTTTAATTTTCATTTCTCTGATGATCAGTGGTGTTAAGTCCCTTTTCATATGCTTATTTGCCATGTGTATGTCTTTTTTTAAGAAATGACTCTTCAAACCTTTTGCCTATTTTTTGATCATATTACTAGATTTTTTTTTCCTATAAAGTTATATGAATTCCTTATATATTCTGGTTGTTAATCCCTTATCAGATGGATGGTTTGCAAATATTTTCTCCCTTTCTGTGGGTTGTGTCTTCACCTTGCTGATTGTTTCCTTTGTTGTGCAGTAGCTTTTTATTTTGATGTGATCTCATTTGTCCATTTTTGCTGAAGTTGCTTGTGCTTGTGAGGTATAACTCAAGAAATATTTGCCCAGATCAATGCCCTAGAGATTTCCCCAGTATTTTCTTATATTAGTTTCATAGTTTGAGGACTTACGTAGATTTAAGTCTTTTAGCCATTTTGATTTGTTTTTTGTATATGGTGAGAGGAAGGGATCTAGTTTCATTCTTCTGCATATGGAGATCCAGTTTTCCCAGCACCATTTATTGAAAAGATTGTCTTTTCCCAGTGTATGTTCTTGTCAACTTTGTGAAAACGAGCTCACTCTAGGTGTGTGAATTCATTTTGGGGTTCTCTATTCTGTTCCATTGGTCTATGTGTCTATTTTTAGACCAGTACCATGCTGTTTTGATTAATTACTAATCCTGTAGTATAATTTGAAGTTAGGTATACAGTTTTATTCTTTTTGTTCAGGATAGCTTTACCTTTTCTGGGTCTTTTGTGGTTCCATATAAATTTTAGAATTTTTTTTTCCATTTCTGTGAAGAATGTCATTGGTATTTTGATAGAGATTGTATTGAATCTGTAGATTGGGTAGTATGGACATTTTAACAATATTGGTTCTTCCAATCCATGAAAATGGAGTATCTTTTTTTTTTTTTTTTGNTTTTTTTTTTTTTTTTTTTTGGTGTTCTCTTTAATTTCTTTCATCAATGCTTTATTATTTTAATTATAGAGATTTTTCAGCTCTTTGGTTAATTCCTGGTAATTAATTTTCTTTGAGGCTATTATAAATGGTATTACTTTTATTACTCTCTTTTTCAGATTGTTCACTGCTCCATATAGAAATGCTACTGATTTTGATATGTTGATTTTGTGTCCTGCAACTTTACTGAATTTATCAATTCTAATAGGTTTTTTAGGAGTCTAGGTTTTCAAATATAAGATAATATTATCTGCAAATAAGGATAATTTGACTTCTACTTTTCTAATTTGGATGCCTTTGATTTTGTTCTCTTTTCTGATCATTTTAGCTAGGACTTGCAGAACTATGTTGGCCTGCAATGAAAGTGGACATTCTTGTCATGTTCTAAATCTTAAGGAAAGGCTTTCAGTTTTCTCCCATTCAATGTGATACTTCCTGTGGCTCAGTAATATATAGCTTTTATTTTGTTGAGCTATGTTCTTTCTATCCCCAGTTTTTGTAGGGTTTTTACCATGAAGGGATGTTGAATTTTATTCAGTGCTTTTTGAGCATCAATTTAAATGATCGTATATTTTTTATCTTTCATTCTGTTGATATGATGGAACACACTGATTGATTTGCATATGTTGAGCCATCTTTGCATCTCTCAGAAAAATCCCCCCTTAGTCATAATGAATGATCTTTCTAATGTATTGCTGAGTTTGGTTTGCTAGTATTTTGTTGAGGTTTTTGCATCAATATCTATCAGAGATATTAGCCTGTAGGAATTTTTTTTTAATGTGTCTCTGTCTGGTTCCAGTATCAGGATAATACTGGTCTTATAGAATGAGTTTGGAAGTATTCCTTTCTCCTCTATTTTTTTGAATAGTTTGAGTAGGATTGGTATCAGTTTTTCTTTAAATGCTTGGTAGCAGTCAGTGATGAAGCCATCGGATCCCTGGCTTTTCCTTACTGGGGGACTTTTTATTATGGCTTCAATCTCATTACTTGTTATTGGTCTGTTCAGGTTTTAGATTTCTTCCTGGTTCAGTCTTGGTAGGTAGGTTGTATGTGTCTAGGAATTTGTTCATTTCTTCTAAGTTCTCCAATTTATTGGCATGTAGTTGCTCATAGTAGCCACTAACGATCCTTTGAATTTCTGAAGTATAACTTGTAATGTTTCCTTTTTCATTTCTGATTGTATTTATTTGTATCTTCTCTCTTTTTCTGTTAGTCTGCCTAAAGGTTTTTCAATTTTAGACTTTTTATTTCATTGACCTTTTGTATTTTTTTTCCTACATTTCAATTTCTTTCATTTCTGCTCTGATTTTTATTATTTCTTCTACTAATTTTTGGTTTGGTTTGCTTATGCTTTTCTAGTTCTTTAAGATGCTTTGTTAGATTGTTTATTTGAAGTTTTTCTTCTTTTTTGATGTAGGCACTTAGAGCTATAAACTTCCCTCTTAGTATTGCTTTTACTGTATCCCATAGGTTTTGGTATGTTGTATTTCCATTATCATTTGTTTCAAGAAACTTTTCAATTTTCTTCTTAATTTCTTTATTGACTTACTGGTAATTCAGGAGCATCTTGTTTAATTTCCATGTGTTTGTATAGTTTCCAATATTCTTGTTATTGATTTCTAGTTTTATTCCATTATGGTCAGAGAAGATGCTTGATATTATTTCCATTTTTTAAAATGTTTTAAGACTCATTTTGTGATATAACGTGTGGTCTATCCTTGAGAATGATCCATGTGCTGAGGAAAAGAATGTGTATTTTGCAGCTCTTGAATGAAATGTTCTGAGAATATCTGTTAGATCCATTTGGTCTACAGTTCAGGCTAAATCCACTGTTTTTTTTCTTGATTTTATGTCTACAAGATTTTATGTTCAATGCTGAAAGTGGAGGTGTTGAAGTCTCCAACTATTACTGTATTGGGGCCTATGTCTCTCTTTAGCTTTAGTAATATTTGCTTTGTTGATCTGGGTACTCTATATTGAGTACATACATCTTTTAAATTATATCCTCCTGTTGGATTCGACCCTTTATCATTATATAGAGACCTTCTTGGTCTCTTCTTATAGTTTTAGTCTTGAAATCTATTTTGACTGATATACATATAGCTACTCCTTGTCTTTTTAAGTTTCCATTGGCATGGAATATCTTTTTCCATCATACTTTCAGTCTATGTGTGTCTTTATAGTTGAAGTGTATTTCTTGTAGGCAACAGATCAATGAGTCTTGTTTTTTCATTCATTCAGCCACTCAGTGTCTTTTGATTGGAGAGTTTAGTCTATTAAGTTCAGCATTATTATCAATAAGTTAGGACTCACCCCTACCATTTTGTTATTTGTTTCTTCATTGTTTTGTGGTCTTCTCTTTCTCCTTTCTTTACTTCCTGTTCTCCTTTAATAAAGATGTTTTTCTCTGGTGATATGATTCACTTCCTTGTGTTTCGTTGTTTGTGTATCCATTGTATGTTTTTTGGTTTGAGGTTACCATGAGGCTTGGAAATACTATCTTATGACCCGTTCTTTTAAGCTGATAAGAACAACACTGTTTGAATAAACAAGCAAAAAGAAAACTAATAAAAACTCTACACCTTACCTTTATCCCCCCACTTATTAGCTTTTTTTGTTTCTATTTATATTTTATTGTCCTGTCTGTGTCTTGAAAAGTTATTGTAGTTGTTATTTTTTATTGGTTATCATTTAGTCTTTCTATTAGAATAAGAGTAGTTTCACAGTTGCATTGTTGAAATATTCTGTTTTTCTGTGTAATTACAGTTACTAGTTGAGTTTTATAATTTCAGGTGATTATTTATTGCTCACTAATGTCCTTTTCTTTCTAATTGAAGTATTCCCCTTAGAATGTCTTGTAGGACAGTTCTGGTGTTGATGAAATCCCTCAACTTTTGTTTGTTTTGGAAAGTCTCTATTTCTACCTTATGTTTGAAAGATATTTTTGCCAGATATACTATTCTAGGATAAAATGTTCATTCATCACTTTAAATATGTCATGTCACTCTCTCCTGGCCTATAAGGTTTCCACTGAAAAGTCTGCTGCCAGACATATTGGAGCTCCATTGTGTGTTATTTGCATCTTTTCTCTTACCACTTTTAAGATCCTTTCTTTATCCTTGACCTTTGGGAGATTATTAAATGCCTTGAAGTAGCCTTCTTTGGGTTAAATATGCTTGGTATTATATAACCTTCTTGGATATTGATATCCTTTTGGAGGTTTAACAATATCTCTGTTATTATTCATTCATTCCTTTGAATGAACTTTCTATCTCTTTACCTCCTTTTTAAGGCCAATAACTCTTAGATTTGCCCTTTTGAGGCTATTTTCTAGATCCTATAGGCATACTTTATAGTTTTTATTCTTTTTTCTTTTGTCTCCTCTGACTATGTTTTCAAATAGTCTGTCTTCAAGCTCACTAATTCTGCTTGATATATTCTGCTATTAAAAGACTGATGCATTCTTCGGTATGCCAGTGGCATTTTTTTTCAGTTCCAGAATTTCTGCTTGATTCTTTTTAATCATTTTAATATTTTCATTAAAGTTATCTGGTAGAATTCTGAATTCCTTCTCTGCATTATCTTGAATTCTTTGAGTTTCTGCAACACAACTATTTTGAATTCTTTATCTGAAATGTCACATATCTCGGTTTCTCCTGGACTGGGCTCTTGTGCCTTATTTAGTTCATTTGATGAGGTCATGTTTTCCTGGATGGTGTTGATTCTAGTAGATGTTTTTCAGTGTCTGGGCGTTGAAGAGTTAGGTATTTATTGTAATTTTTACTGTCTGGGCTTGTTTGTACCTGTTCTTCTAAGGAAGGCTTTCCAGATATTTGAAAGTACTAGGGTGCTGTGATCTATGCTGTACCCTCTTTAGGGGGCACCCTAAACCCAGTAATGCTCAGTTATGCTGTAATTCTTGCAGACTTATAGAGGTACTGCCTTGATGGTCTTGGACAACATCTAGGAGAATTCTCTGGATTACCAGGCAGAGACGCTTGTTCTTTTCCCTTATTTTCTGCCAAACAAATATAATGTCTCTCTCTCTCCCACTCTCTCTCTCTCTTTCTCTCTCTCTCTCTTTGCTATGAGCCACCTAAAGCTGGGGGTTGAGTGACACAAGCAACCCTGTGGCCACCATCACTGTGACTGTGCTGGTTCAAACCTGAAGCCAGCACAGCACTGTGTCTAACCCAAGGCCTGCTGCAAACACTCCCTGGCTACTGCCTATATTTGCAGTTGGCCTTGGGGCTGTACAATCAACAGGTGGCAAAGCCAGCTTTACCTGTGTCTTTCCCTTCAGGGTGGCAATTTCTCCCAGGGACCTAAGCCGAAAGCCTTAGAAGTCTACCAGGTGTTCTGTTTTACTGTGGCTGCACTGGCACTGAAATCACAAGATGCAGTCCTTTCCACCATTCCATCCCCTTTCCAAAAGTAGAGGAGCCTCACCCCATGGCCACTGCTATAGACCATGAGGAGTACTGCCAGACTACCACTCATATTCCCTTAAGATTCAAGCATACTTAAATCAGCTTGTGGTGCCTGCTGCCTGGCCTGGGACTCACCTTTCAGGAAAGTGGGCTCCTCTCTTGCCCAGAGCAAGTCCAGAAATGCCATCTAAGAGTCAAGTCCTAGAATCAGGGACCCCAAGGGCCCACTTGGTGCTCTACTCCTCTGTAGCCAAGCTGGTATCTAAGATGCAAGACTAAGTCCCCTTTACTTTTCCCTCTGCTTTCCTCAAGCAGAAGTTTTGCCCTGTAGCCACCACAGCTGGGAATCTGCTAAGTCTCAACTGAAGCCAGCAAATATCAGAGGCTCATCCAACACCCTCTACTTCTCTGGTATCACTGCTGGTTTTTCAGGGCTCAAGGGGTCTTCAGTTAGCAGGTGATTAATGCTTTCAGGACTGGGATCTTCCTTGCAAGGTACTGGCCTAGGGTATGTCTAGAGATGTCATCCAGGACTAGGGCCTGAAATGGGGCCTTAAAATTTTTACTGGTGGTGGCCAGGCACAATGGCTTATACCTATAATCCTAGCACTTTGGGAGGCCAAGGTGGGAGGATCATGAGGTCAGGAGATCCAGACCATCTTGGAAAACATGGAGAAACCCTATCTCTACTAAAATACAAAAAATTAGCCAGGTGTGGTGGTGCATGCCTCTAGTCCCAGCTACTTGGGAGGCTGAGGCAGGGGAATCACTTGAACCTGGGAGGCGAAGATTGCAGTGAGCCGAGATCCCAGAGATGGCAGTGAGACGAGATCATGCCACTACATTCCAGCCTGGCAACAGAGCGAGACTCCGCCTCAACAACAACAGCAACAAAAATTGTGACTGGTGCCCTGTTCTGCTGTGGTTAAGCTGGTATGTGGTTAAGCTGTGGTTATGCAGGACAGTCAGAGTGGATCTTGTTAAATTGGTGTACTTGTCAAGGGGTGCAAGGGAAACAATTAGGGAGCCTTCTATTCTGCCATCTTGCTCTGCCCCATCCACTATTATGGATGAGAAAACCGAGGTGGGGAAAACTGAAGTATCTTACTCAAGGTCATAAAGTTAGTAAGTAAGTGATAGAGCCATTAGCCACACCTAGAAACTGTTTCAGAATCTGCCGCTTTGTAGACTCAAAAGTCCCTAGGTCAAATATCTATTTCTTAAAAGAGAAAAACACATAGTTTACTGTATTGTTCTTTATTCTATTCTGAATACTTGACAGCCAGTTGGAAGAAGTCAGTGAGTCAATGTTTGAAATCTTGGAAATTAAAATTTATAGAATAGGGCCTAAAAAAAGATTTCAAGTTAACAATGAAATATGCAGCATTACCAAGTAATTACTCTGAAAAGAAATATCACTAATGTACTTTTACAGAATAAAGAAAAGAGCTAAATAGTTCATATGCTTTAAGAAATGTTTCCTTAAAACTAAGTACATAATTTTTAGAAATAAAAATAAGACAAATTTCATCAAGGAATTTAGGGGGAATTTCTCATATCCACTATAACCAGTCTTAAATGGTATCATAAGTAATTCCATTTTCTCTGACTCCAGAACCACATTTAAAGAAGATGAAGTTGAAAGACAGGATAGAATGTTTTAGCAGTTTTGATGTATAAGAAAAGTAGCCATGATTCCTCAGGTGCCTGGATCATCTCTGGTGCTCTATCCTGGAGCCATTACAAACTTTGTAATGATGTTGTTGGCAAAGTTGCAAAGAAAGAATTACAGTAACTCAGTCTAACCATAACAAAAGCATACAAAACATTTTCAAAATCAGCGTACATCAAACAGGACTTAATCCTTTCTACATGTCATAGATACATTTTTTTAAAAAAACTATTATATTATCCATGTATGTCCATCAAAAGAAAACTGCATATAATCATCAACAGCCTTTTATCAGATTTTTTTCCCCACCACATATTAAAAACACATCACCTAACACTTCTTTGGAAATAACTTTAAATAATTGAATATAGTTCAGAACTGCCTTATAAGAAAAATTGGCTGGGTTAAGGTTGAAATTCAAAGATAGATTTATTATAAATAAATATTATTCACACTACTGTCTGAAGGTAGAGGGAAGACCCACAGGAAATTTTTATAGGCAGTCCCAGTGCAGTTTTCTAAAGTAAAAGAAAGTGGAATAGCAGCCCAATTTTTTCTGATTACGTATTTTGCTAGAAGATGCTGAATGATTCCTATGAAGTTCTGCCCTTGATTTGAGAAGGCAGAGATACAGCTGTGTACACATTTTATATGTGATGTTTGTACTGCTGCTATCAGATAGACCAGGCTCATGGAAGTCAAGGGCTGTCATGCTAACCTAGAAAGAGGAAGGAGATATCTCACCCATCTTTACTTACTGTCTTGAAAATCAGACAGAACAGCATTCTCTGAAACCAGAGAATGAATGTTTCTACTCTTAAATGATCTCTTAAATTACTTAAATGTAACTTTCTTTGTTATTAAATACAAATAAGGAAAAAACTGGAAGCACACAATATTTTCTTCACTTGAGTAAATATAGGATGGGAACAGTGAATCTGATCCATCATAGTTTAGATCCTTAAGTGTGGATTCAAGTTTCTTGTGTTTGTCCTGGATCTACCACTTTCTGATGGATGATCTTCCTGAAAGTTCCAGGTGTTACAAATGGAGAAAATGATATTACTTACCTTAAGAAGTGGTTGCAAGTGTTAAATGAGATAATATATAAATGAAGACTGCTAAAATAGGGCCTGCCTACTAAGAGCTCAATATATTTTAGCAGTCAGCATTATAACTGCTAAAACGTGACACTGTACTTTCAAAAAAGCATTTATATTTAATAAAACAGGGTTACAGTAAATAGATAAAGCAAATTCCTTGGGGTTTCCCTTACTTTGATGAGTTGTATGATCTCTAAGAACTGAATTATCTATTAATTGGATCATTGGCCTACTTACCATCTAGGTAAAACCATAAGAGAACTATTTTCCCTTCCAAGACTTGGGAAAAAGGAGGTAATCAGTATACCTCCCAAGTTTGCCCTTTGATGTGAGAAGGAAGAGCTCTTTTGGGGTCCTAAAAACCAAGTCCCAGATTATGAAGGGCGGGTCTCTACATTTGGGCTACTTTTCTGCTTTTGAGCAAGGTGGCAAACCGGTTATTTCCAGTCCACTTTCTACCCCAACTTCTGTCTCGCTGACCTTCTTTTGTAAACCCTCCTTTTACCTTTGATTTCTCCAAAATTATTGCTTTATGTTTGCACGCATGAGCGCACACACACACACAGATACACACACAATTAGACCTTCATTTAAGGAGAGAAACAAATTTTATATTTTAATATCCATATTGATTTGCCGGTCATTTTCTGTAACTTTTACTACAACGTTATTCTTCCAATTAATAGTATTTATTGAGTATCATCACTAGTTTCTGTTAGTTGGCAACATTATGACCTTGGACTTTCAGCTGTGTAATCTCCAGTAAGTAATTTTTCTTTGCCTAGCGTTATTTATAAATTTAGGTTTTTATGATTGAAAAGATTCCCTTCAACTCTAACCTTCTGTGATACTGTAAGAACTATCTTTTTCCATTGGTAAATGTATTCAATTATAGATGTTTAATTTCTTTAAACACTTTCAGCTTGGCACACATTTTAGGTAGATCAGCCAATAGCCAATTCTGTATACCAGGATTTATATTTCCGTCATTGAAAATGATGCTTCAAAAGGAAAGAAGCATCTTTTGAACCAAAATTGCAATGTTACTGCCTTTAGGACCACAGTAGCAAGCTTTCTCTTTGTACCCATTTCCTTTCTAACTTTGCAATATTGAATACAGACACTGGCCTAAAATGGGAAAGTAAGAAGTCTTCCAAGTTATGAATTTCAGTCTGAAAAGTTGTACTGATAACATGAATATATTTTTATTGGCTTATAAATTAACAGACGTGTTTGATTGAGTCATTTTTAATGTGAAAAGAAATACACAAATAAAATGCTAGTGCAGTGATGGCAATCAAATGTACAGACCTATAAGACACGGAAGACAGAAAACTCTTGGTTAAAATTAATGACCAAGTTGAAGAGATGGAGGATTTGACTCTGGAAGAGCTAATGAGAAACCCTACAATTATAGGCCTAGCCTCTTCCTTTCTCATCTCTTAGATAACTTGAAGTCCTTCACAATATATATAGAGGCTTGGTATATCCTTGCCTATCATTTTGTTATCAATTTTTCATATTGTATTATTTTAGGAAAGTTTCTTACAAATTGCATTCTAACCAAATCTGACAGCCTGTATCTTCTAATAAGAATGTTAACCCCATTCATATTTATTTCCTTGATTAAGATTACTGATCTTTTTTCATCTTATCACATTCTTTTATTTATTCATTTAGTAAATATTTATTAAACACCTACTATGTGGCAGACACTTGGCTAGGTTTGAGCAATACCATGAAGCTTATATTATGGGCTAGTTTAAATATTTTGCTACGTGGAATGTTGTTTTCTTTATTTTCACTGTAGTGAATTGGAAGGATTTTTTAAAATTTCATATTTTCTTTATTTACAGTATCAAGAGTAAATAAGATGCCACTTTTAAAATTTAAAAATGAGCTTGTTTTTTTCTGTGTTCTCTACCCTATTTCTCCATTTTAATTGATATTATATCATCTTAGGTTTAATTTTTAGGTATTATTATTTTACTAATATAATGCTATCCTTTTTCATACCTTCAAGAATTTCTTTTGACATTTGTGTTATATTAAAAGTAATTCAGGCCTAGCTTGATGGCTAATTCCTGTAATCATAGCACTTTCAGAGACCAAAACAGGAGGATCACTTGATGTCAGGAGTTTGAAACCAGCCTGGGCAACATAGCAATACCCAGATCCGTCTCTGCAAAAAAATAAATTGTTTTCAATTATCTGAGTGTGGTGGTGGGTGCTTGTAGTCCTAGATACTTAGGAGGCTGAGGTGGGAAGATTGCTTCAGCCCAGGAGTTCAGGGTACAGTGAGATATAATCGTGCACTCTAGCCTGGGCAAGAGAGCAGGACTGGATCACTAAATAATTTTTTTAAATAAATAAAAATAAAAGTAATTCAGAGTTAATTCTTTATACTGTTTTCATTGCTGAACTTCAGGTTTTTTCATATCACAACTTTCCATTAAAAATGCATTTTTAGTACTGGCTATTGGGTCATCTCCTAATAATTTTCACAGGAAAAGTCCATTTCTAGTATTTTCTCCAAACCCTTGTGTGTCAGAAAATGTATTTTACTTTCACCTCGCATAATGAACAATAGCTTGGCTGAATATAAAAATTTTTAAAGGCAATGTAATCTTTTGTCATCAAAACTGCTAATGATTCTTTTGGAATTCATAGTCATAAAAGAGAAGATATGCTTTCTTTTATGTGTAAGTTGTAGCTTTTATTTTAATTTCATTTATTTATATAGGACTGGGTATTTATTTCTTTTCATTTTTTTTTTTTTCTGGGAACATAGTGAGTCCTAATTGATTTTGAAAATCCCACTTTATATCAGGAAAGTTTTACCCACTATTTGATTATTGCAATTTCCCATATGTTTAGTTCCCCCTTTTGGAAGTCCTGTTCTGTGCATAATGAATCTCCTAGATCTTGCCTTCACTTTAAAAAGTCTGTTTTTATTTTTATTTCTTCATCTAGAGACTTCTGGTAGAATTCTCAAGCTTGTTTTCTGTTTCTGCAGTGCCTGATTTTGCAGTTCATTGTTTTCACTGCAATTTTTAGTTCAATAAAAGTTATTTTTATTTTTATATAATCTTTACTGATCTTAGACTGTTCTGTCTTAAAAAATGCCCACTTACCTCAGTACCATGAATGCAGTATCTTTGTGCATATTTTCAAGACATGAATTGTTTTCTCTTTTTTGGTATTATTTTATTTTAGTATTGTTCTGAGTCTTCAAATTGAACCCTCTTTGGAACTACAGTGTCTGTTGATGTGTGTGTGGATTTTTCTGTCCATTTTTGTGTTTTTGTTTTCTAACACTGGATGTTGGAATAGATTCTCTTTGAAATATTATATAAATGACTCTCTGTACAGATATTTCAGTCTAAGACAAAAACCAAATGAAAATTTTAGATTTTCTTCAATTTTATTAAAATTCAGGGCTGAGAAAGACCATATATATGGAATAGCAAATTGTTTATTGATACTGAAGCATAGGGTGAACTGTCTAATGTCAAGTGGGGCTGCAAGCAGAGCAAGTAGCCTACTCCTTGCTAATTCACCAGGGATGTCCTCTGTGTTTCAGATCAGGAGGGTGGTCTTGCAGAGCATTATTTCAACCAGGCTGAAAGGAGAAAGTCCTATTCGGAGGTTGCTATTCTGTAACTTAGGTGATATGCCCTAAGGGCTTGATATCAGACAATTACAGTGAGAGGGAAGATATTGGATTTCTACCCCCCACCTCCCAGCTTTATTAAGATATAATAGATGAATAAGAATTGAACATATTTACAGTGTACAGTGTAATGTTTTAATATATGTATATGTTACAACATAATTAAATCAAGCTGATTAGCATATCCATCACCTCATATACTTATCATTTTTCTTCCTAACTGAAACTTTGTGACCCTTTGACTAATATCTCTTCACCCCTCCCTACCATACCCAGGTCTCTGGCAACTGCCATTCTAATATCTCTTCCTATCCGCCCATCCCCTACCCTGGTCTCTGGCAACTGCCATTGTAATCTCATTTCTGAGTTCAATTTGTTAAAATTTTACATATAAGTGAGATCATGCAGTATTTGTCTTCCTGTACCTGGCTTATTTCACTTAATATAATGTCTTCCAGGTTCATTCATGTTATCACAAATGACAGGATTTCTTTCTTTTTTAAGACTGAATAGCATTTCATTGTGTGTGTGTGTGTGTGTGTGTGTGTGTGTGTGTGTGTCTGTGTGTGTCTATGTGTTTATCCTACATTTTCTGTATCCATTCATCACTTTGGTTTTTTCCATATCTTGACTATTATGAATAATGCAATGAAAATTAGAGTGAAAAAATCTTTTTGACATACTAATTTTACTTAGGATATATATCCAGAAGTGGCATTGCTGGATCATGCGGTCGTTCTGCTTTTAATTTTTTTAGGACACTTCATATTGTTTCCCATAATATTTTATTTATTTATTTATTTATTTTCCTTCCCCTCCCGTCCCCTCCCCATAATATTCATGTTAATATACATTACCAACAACAGTGTACAAGTGTTCCCTTTTCTCCACATCTTTGCTAACACTTGTTATCTTTTGTCTTTTTGATAATAGCCGTTCTAACAGGTGTGAGGTGATACCTCCTTGTGACTTTAATTTGTATTTCTCTGATGATTAGTGATTTTGAGCATTTTTCATAAACCTGTCTTTTTTTAAGAAATAGCTATTCAGGTACTTTGCCCATTTGGGCTATTTTCTTGCTGTTTGGTTGTTTAAGTACCTTATTTAGTTGGGATATTAACCTCTTATCAGATATATGGTTTGTAAATGTTTTCTTCCATTCTGTAGGTTCTTTTCACTCTGTTGATTGTTTCCATTCTGTGCAGAGCTTTTTGGTTTGATGTAATTCTATAAATCTATTTTTGTTTCTTGTGCTTTTGAGATCATATCCCAAAACTCGTTCAGACCAATGTCAAGAAACTTTTCCCCTATGTTTTCTAGGACGAAAGTTTCTAGTAATTTTGGTTTTATGTTTTACTTTCAAGTCTTTAATCCATTTTCAGTTGATTCTCGGTGTGAGATAAAGGTCCAGTTTCATTCTTCTGCATGTGTATATTCAATTTTCCCAAAAGTTTATTGAAGAGACTGTCCTTTTCCCATGGTGTGTTCTTGCTATCTTTGTTGAAAGTACATTGACCATGAATGGGTGGATTTATTTTGGAGCTCTCTGTTTCGTTCAGTTGGACTACGTGTGTCTGTTTTTAATGTGAGTACCATGCTGTTTAGAATACTATAC
The DNA here is from genome assembly GCF_001604975.1 of Cebus imitator. Lineage (NCBI taxonomy): Eukaryota > Metazoa > Chordata > Mammalia > Primates > Cebidae > Cebus > Cebus imitator. Next base: position 282,036 of record NW_016107359.1, read on the forward strand.
CTTTGTGATATGTTTTGATATCAGGGAGTGTGATATCTCCAGCTTTTTTCTTTTTGCTTAATATTATTTTGGCTATATGGGGTATTTTGTGGTTTATTCTACATAAATTTTGAATTTATTAAAATTTATTTTACATGAATTTTAGAATTTTTTTCTATTTATATAAAAAATGTCATTGGAATTTTAATCTGTCCCTTATTGAAAGCAGGATATTAAAATCCCCTACTATAATTGTATTGCTATTTCTCCCTCTATTTCTGTTAATATTTGCTTTAAGTATAAAGGTGCTCTTATGTTGGGTGCATATATATTTATAATTGTTATATCCTTTAGATGAATTTACCCCTTAGTCATTATAAAATGATCATCTTTGTCTCTTGTAAAAGTTTTTGTCTGATAAAGTTTAGCCACCTTGCTCTCTTTTGGTTACCATTTGCATGGTGCATGCAACTACTGTTAACAACTTAACTTTGACCACATAACAAAAACTACATTTTGACTTCTCCTGCCCTCACATTTTATTGATGTCACAATTCATGTATTTTACATATATAATGTAAGATGTATTAATTATCAAACTATTTTAGCTATAATTATTTTTAACGCTTAGAGACTTTTACATTTTATACTAGAGTTAAAGGTGATTTATGCACCAACACCTTATTGGAATATTCTGAATTTGACTATGTCTTTATCTTTACACTAAGTTTTATACTTTTGTGTGTTTTCATGTTTTTAGCATCCTTTTGTTTCAACTTGATCTCTCTTTAGCATTTCTTGTAAGGCAGGCTTAGTGGTGATGAACTGACATAACTTTTGTTTTGTCTAGGAAAGTCCTTATCTCTCCTTTATTTCTGAAGTACATCATTCCCAAATATGTTATTCTTGGTTGCCAATAATACTTTCTTTTCCTTTAGCACTTTGAATATATCTTCCCACTCTTTCCTGCCCTGCAAAATTTCTGCTGAAAAATCTGCTGATAGTCTTAGAGCTAACCTTGTATGGGATGAGTTGCTTTTCTCATGCTGCTTTCAATATTCTCTCTTTGTCTTTGACTTCTGATAATTTGATTATAATTTGTCCTGGTGAAGATCTCTTTATATTTAACTGATTTGGGTTATTTGAGTGTCTTGGGTCTGAATGTTAATGCCCCTCTTCAGATTTTGGAAAATTTCTCTCATTGTTTCTTTAAATAAGCTTTCTGTCCCCTTCTCTGGCTTTGCTTATTCTGAGACTCTCATATGCATACATTGGTTCATCTGGGGGTGCTAAGTAAGTTCTGTAGGATTTCTTCACTAATTTTCATTATTTTTTTCTTTTTGTTCTACTTACTCGGTAATCTTGAATGATGTTTTCAAGCTCACTGTTTTTTTCCTTCTTCTTCTTCTTGAGTCTGCTGTTGAAGCTCTTTATGGAATTTTTGGTTCAGTCATTGTGTTATTTAGCTAAAGGTTTTCTGTTTGGTTCATTTTTATTGTTTCTCTTTGTTGAACTGTAGTTTTGTTTGTGTGTTGCTTACCAGATTTTGTTTAGTTGTCTGTCTGTGTTTTCTTGTGGCCCACTGAGCTTCTTTAAGACTATTATTATTATTATTGTTAGTGTTATTTTGAGGCAGGATTTCATGCTTTCCCCCAGACTGGAGTGTAGCAGCATGATCTTGGGTCACCGTAGCCTCAATCTCTTGGGCTCAAGGGTTCTTCCCACCTTAGCCTCCTGAGTAGCTGGGACTATAGGTGAATACCACCATACCCAGCTACTTTTGAATTTTTTGTAGAGACAAGATTTCACCTTGTTGCCCAGCTGATCTCAAACTCCTGGACTCAAGTGATCCTTTCAAAGTGCTGGGATTACAGGCATAAGCCACAACACCCAGCCAAGACAATTGTTTTAAATTATTTGCCAAGAAGACATTTAGGGTCACTAATTCATACTTTATTTTGTTCCTTTGGTGCTGTCATATTTCTCTGATTATTTGTGATCCTTGTGGCTAGGGATTTGTGCCTGCACATTTCAAGAAGTAGCTACCTATTCCAGTTTTTACAGACTCACTTCATCAGGGAAAACTCTTTACCAGTCAACTGGTCTAAAGATCCCGAGTGCATCTGGTGGAGTCCATGGCCCGACTGGTCTGCTACCTAGGTCAGCAGGTGGGTGGGCTTGGCAGCTGGGTTCATAGGGACTGGTCTTGAGCCTGGGTCTGTAGGATCATGCCTGAAGCTAGGTCTGCTGGGATGAGCCTGGAGCTAGAATCTACTAGGATAGTCCTGAAGCTTGTCTCTGGGGGCTGGGTGTAGTCTGGGTTCTCTAGTGTCAACCTGGTACTCTGTGGGCCTTAAGCCTGAGTCTGTGGGGCTGGCCTAACACAGGGAGGGGCCAATGCTTGGGTCTTTGGGGACAGGCCTGGAGCCTGAGGCCATGGAGGTGGACCTGGCTTCTGGAGCTATACTAGGGCCAGCCTAGAGCCTGGGCTCACAGGGGTAATCCTGCAGCCTGAATATCTGGGTGTCAGCCCAGTGTAGTATATTAGGGCAGACTGGAACCTAAGGCAACAGTGACTGGCCTGGAGCCTGGGTCCAGGAGGGGTTGTTCTAGAACCTCTATAATGGGCTCCAGCTCATGGGTTCTAGCCTGGTGCCTGGGGCTATGGATGCTGACCTGAAGCCTTGCTCTGCAGGGGAGGGCCTAGAGGCTGCATTTGTGCGTGCTGGCCTGGAAGCTATCTCTGCAGGAGCTGGCCTAAAGCCGCAGGGGCCAGCCTGATGCTGGAGTGGGCCTCCAAGGCTGGTTCCTCAGGTGCTGCCCTGGTGCTAGGGTCTCCTGGGATGGATTTTGACCTGAGTCCATTGGAGTGTGTTACTGCAGGGGCTGGCCTGGAGACTGGAGCCATGGATATGAGCCAGCTGCCTGGAATCATGGGTGCCAGCCTGCTGTCTGAAGTTGTACATGCTGACCTCACATACTGGGGTGTGCATGTGCCAGCCTGACAGTGGGGAAGGCTTGGAGGCTGGGTCCATGAGTGCCAAGCTGTGGTCTGGGGCTGCAGAGGCCAGACTGGTACCTGGGGTTGTGGGGGCTGGCCTGGTGCTAGAGTTCCAGAAGAGGTCAGGTACTCAATTCATTCTCCTTGCCTCAAGTGATGGGTGTCTTTCCACGCTGTGCTGCCCAGTCTTGGGGAAGGAGTGACAACTGTAATGTAAAAGTGTCCTTCCTCCCCTTTTCAATACAACTTTTCTTGTTTCTGTGCTACCCCCAAGTGCTGTAATCTCTCATCTGGTTTCCTTAGCTTTTGTGAAGGTATGTTTGTGTATGAATAGTTGTTCAAACTAATGTGTCTTTCTAGGGGATGAGCACTGGAAAGTCCTAGTTTGCCATCTTGTTAACATCCTCCTAGGAAACTAGGTTAGAGGTGATAGCATTCTGAACTGGTTTGTTGGTAGGGTGGGGAAGAGAGAGGAGGCCTTCTTAGAAAGCCTCACTCCCCATGAAGAGTCCATCTGTCCCTGGAATGGAAACTGTTGAATCAGCCCTGGCTCCCCTTTAAATAACAAAGAGAATGTTTAATGAAAGACATTCTAAGTCATAGGATGTATGTAAGAATGGAGGAAATAAGAACCCTTATAGCCCTTAGATATAAGAACCAGTGTAAGATTATTTGGGGAGTATTGGTAGAGATACTTTTAATTTATTCAATATCTTTCTCTTAAGCAAACATCTGTGCCAATCCTGGGCACTGCAGATACTGTGTTGAGCCATGTATAGTCCTCTTCCAAGGAACACACAGGCTAAAGGGAGATACAGACAGTGAAGTATGCAAGTAGAGTAAGATGTAGCATGTGGTTAGATGGGAGTTAACATAGTGTGCTGTGGAAGTACACAAGACATTCCTGGGGAGGCTAGGGTGTTTTCTCATGATGAGAAGTGAGGAAATTCCTGGAATAAGTGATTGTAAAAGGAGATCTCAACTGGAAAGGAGGGAACAGAACAATATGTGCATGTGTAGAGGCCTGGAGATAGTGAGTGAAGAAATTCCTGTGTTGTTTTGTGTGCTTTTTAAAATATTATTCAGATGTGTGTACTTATGAGTCTGTGTATCTTGTCAACAGACAAAAGAATAGAAACTATCTTGAAATTTTATTTGCTTTGCATGCCCTTTATAGTATCATAGACAATGCCTTGAAGTCACTAGGTACTCAATAAGTGCTTAGAAGATTGTAGAATATCCTCACTGATTGATACCTGACCTCATCTAGCTGATTCAGCCTCCTTATTTTGGAGAGAAGAAAACCAAATCTCTAATAAATTAAATGACTCTCCCAAGGTTACACAATCAAAGCCAGATAGCAGCCTACATTAGAATGCCAATCCAGGCCATAGTCCAATAGTGTTGCACCATTGGCTTCTTGTGGGTTATCACTGATGGCTTTGTAACTTTCATATCCCAATTTCTACTCTGTAAAATATAGGTAATAAACCTATCTCATTTGATGCATAGAAATAAAAAATGATGATCACAGGGGATACTATGATTAATAGGAGATATAGAAATGCTTATTAACACTGCTAAGTACTACTTTAAACAGAATTAAAAACACATATGACAACAAACCAAGGCTCCTCTGGCATTGGAACTCAGAGATTTACCATCTTGGCTTTCAACAGTTTCTCATTCCCAGGGGTTTTACTTTTGGGAGCTCAACTCAGCATAGAGTTTGCTATCATTTTTCACCTTTTGTTTATGTTGCACCTCCATAGAAGGAGTTTAAAGACCTTTACAGACATTAGCTCATTAATCCTCCCAAAACCTCTCTAAGAGAGGGTGGAGACATAAATCGTTATTCCCATCTGGGAAAAACAATAGCCTAACTTATCTCTTTTAATTTTACTGATGCTCTAAATCCTTGATTAAATCCCAAGTTATACCCTCTACATTTAGAATATCACATTCTTTTTCCCAATTAGATTTTTCTTTCTTTTTTGAATTTAACATTGTGAAGACAAGTGTAATAATAGATTGAAAGGTCTGATGTTGAACGTTTGTTTGAGAAACACAGACTAGACAGTAACCTAGGTTTCTCTTTTCCTTCATTTCCTCCTCCTTTTCTCAAAATGTTCTTCTTTGTTTTTCTTTAGTCATGTTCAGGAGAAATGACTTTTAGGAAATGCAGGGATGTTTCCAGACCCATTTACTCCTTATCTATCAGCCAAGAACACCAGCAAGAGAGCCAGTGAGTGTCCGTTTAGTCATGCTGTATTAAGCCATTCTTGTATTGCTATAAAGAAATACATGAGACTGGGTAATTTATAAAAAGAAAAAAGAGACTTAATTGGCTCACCGTTCTGCAGGCTTCACAGGAAGCATGGTGCCGTCATCTGCTCAGCTTCTAGGGAGGCCTCAGGAAGTTACCATCATACTGGAAGGCGAAGGGAGAGCAGTCACAACATGAAGCAAAAGCAGGAGCAAGCAAGGGGGATGGGGAGGTGCCACAGACTTTTAAATGACCATATCTTGCAATAACTCACTATCATGAAGACAGCACCAAATCATGAGGGACCTGCCCCCATGACCCAAACACCTCCCACCAGGCCCCACCTTCAGCATTGGAGTTTACACTTCAACATGAGATTTGGGCAGGGACAGATATCCAGACTGTATCACGTGCCATTCTAACTCTTAATAAAATGCTGGTACAACAGATTGCAAAACTTTATCAAAGCAACAATGGAAGTTAAATTTTCAATCTTGTTTGCTTTGCTTACACATGTGGTTCTCATTATAATGTTATTTGGAGTTAGACCTTGAAGGTATTACAACATGACCAAGACATGAACAGAATCTGAGACCAAGCAAGGTTGTTTCACGCAAATTATTGCAACAACACACTTATCCAGTTAAAGCAGCTATCCACAGTTAAAGCCAACAATAAAGGCATATTGAAATTAATATTCTGTCACCCCTAGAAACTAATCAAGGAAGATGAGAGCCAACTTATATCTTATTTGAGAGATATTCAAAGTTGCATTTTATAATTTTTTTTAAGTGCACCTTAGATCACCCTAGGACGTTTTTCCTGTCTCAGAATAAGGTTATATAATATTTGATGCCTGAAGATGTTAGAGGCTAAAGGATCAATGCATTTTAGAGGAGCAGAAGATCAAACACCGCATGTTCTCACTCATAGGCGGGTGTTGAACGATGAGAGCACAAGGACAAAGGGAGGGGAGCACTACACACTGGGGTC
>NW_016107359.1:288455-306560 GCF_001604975.1 Cebus imitator
AAAAAAAAAAAAAAAAAGAGTATTCAAGGCACAACTGGCTATTACCAAACTAGGATAAAACTCTCAGTTGTGGTTTGTTTTTCAATCCAAATTGCTTCTCATGTTCAACTGAAACACCTTTATGATTAGTGGCTTGTGTTCTGGTCTTGCTGCCAAATATTGGATGGGATAAATGAGAGTACTACCCTCCCAGGTATTCAGTCTTCTTTGGGAGAGCAGGCAGGGGAGAGGTGTGGTGTCTTTTCCCAGGAGAGAATAAAATGTATTCCTCTAAAGGAAAATTAGCTTTATTCAAGAAAATGGTCTTGAAAAATTCTCCTGGATCTTCACTTTGTTTTAGGTATGAGAGTGTTTGATGAATGAAGCTCTTATATTTCCTTTTCACAGGGCTCCAGAATATTACTTTGAGCTAAATAATCATTATAACAATTTACCAGTTGATTAATATTTAGTCATCATCTTTCTACTACCTAATATAATATTTGAAGAGTAGTTTGCTGTTATATATTGGTTAAATTTGTAAATGATCCTGAGAGTATAGTATTACTGCACATCTGGGAATACTGAAAACTGGTGAAAAGGAGTCAAGTTGCCTTGAGCTTCCACCACAGATGCAAAGGAAAAAGCTAAGAAGCAAATTCCCACTGGTCCAAACTCACAGGAAAATGTGCTATTTACTTTAGATGCTGTGAAAATGAAAACAGAAATATGAATTTTATAAAGCCGTCTATACCTTTGCCTCTGCCAAGTCAGAGAGGAGTAAATGAATAAACAGTATGTCTTTTCTAATGTTGACTTTTTCTCTCTAGTATCATTTTCCTTCTCTTTAGAGATGTTATTCCCCATAGCTTAACTCTCTTCCTGCATTCTTGTTGTGTCCCTAGAGTTCTTGAATCCATTTATTTCCCTTCTGTAGCATTCTGGAATAATAGGAACACTTTCCTAAAATATCTTTTCCTAGTTTTTGTACTGCAAGTAACACTCTGAACTTTGTGATCAGTTCTAGGAACGGCTTCTTAGAAAATAAAGAATATGTTAACCAGAGATAAGTCTGAAAAAAAACAGGGCTTGATAGAGGAAAGGGGTGGACAATAGCCAACTATGGATGAGAGAGCAAGAAAAATAACCATGCAGCATGGTTGAGCAAGTCATGAAGCTAATTAGCAGATAATCCGTCCTCTCCCATGAGTCAGGTTGCCTGTGTGTTCTATATTATCCCTAGGAATTTCTCTTGAGTCATCATCCTGGCTTCTGTGTTCTCTTGCTTTCTATCTTAATACTATTTCATTCTCCTCTTGTGGCCTTCATTATGATTCTTTTTTTATAGATTTCACTGACTGGGTGTATGGCACTGTACCCTGTCATACAGAATTATTTCCTTCCTTTTTTCAAGACTGTCCTGGATATCCTTTGACCTGGCCAGTGAATACCCAAGATCTATTAAAAGCAAAGATGATTTCGTGTATCTAGAATCAACAAATAATCTAGAGAAGAAAATCACCTTCATCCACTTCCCAGAATTACTTTGAAATAATTCCCATGGAATCAGTAAAAGATAAAAAGCTGTAAATAGATTTCAAAATATAATAATATAAAAATAAATGACAACACTTATCTGCTTAGGAAAAGTGTGATTGTGAGGTTTTAAGAAAAAGTATTTTTTAGTATAATGGCTAAGTTGCATTCATACCCAGCACCCTTTTCCCCTTATTGCTATAAGTTACCTTTCTATAATTGCAAACCAGTTTAGCATTTTAACAATAATGGATATGTTTTTTAACAGATTATTGCTAAAAGTGCATACTTTATTCCAGGGAGACTCTGTAATAGATACCAGCATTTTAGTAATGATACAAGCAATCTGTAAGCTATTATAGTTTTCTTTAGAGTAACTTAATCTTCATATTGTTTTGTATGTCTAGAATTTTAATAGTGTTTTTAATTTAGAAAAGGAAGTATATAACATATTACTAATTACATGTGAATATGAACTAAAACATGGCCACTGAGCTTAATTCTGTAAAACAAACATATTTAAAAGTACCTAACCTAGTTTAGGGGTTAACAAAGAAATTAAAGAATGCCACACAGAGATAACCACAGTTTTTGTGGGGTAACTCAGTGAGGGTCTACATTTTTAGAATGGTTATTATATTTTGGCCCACAGCTAAACAAAAGCCAAGAGGAGTAGAAATGCTCCTTTTCAAGTAAAAATAATGTGTATTTTTTTCAACAGAAAAAATATACAAACTATTAAAACACAAATGTGAATGTTTGTAAAAGAATGACACTATTCATCCAAGGATCTTCAAGAATTTACAGTATTAATTAATAATCCTGTTTGCCCTTAATAATTCAATTTGATTGGTGAATATACTAAATGGCAAGAAAAATTAAGATCTTTAGGTCAAAAGGTCAGGCTAATAAGGCCATGGTGGTAAAGGTGAGTGTAGTATGTTTAGACCTAACTTATCTGCTGACTAGGTAAACAGAGGAAAGATAATTTTTCTTAAAAATGAAAATATTTACTGAAAATATTTTTATTTTAAATGGTTATAAGAAATAATTTAGTGTTTGAATCTAGACTTATAATATTATGTACAATGTTGAAACTATTTTGGCACACTACCCAGCTCCTCTTCAAGAGCCAATAGAGATATGCTTAGTGAACCAATTCAGGGAGTCTTAATGCTATTTTTAAAATCTAGCTTTTACATTAAATAAACCAGTTTGCTATTTTGAAAGAAGTTATAATCTACTTAAAACTGTCATTCTCTGTTTCTGACTTGCAATTAGCTCTTTCTAAAATGTCAGACTTAGACTCTGTTTCTACCATCACCATAATAAAATGTGACAGCCAAGATATTATATCAATACCTTTTCCATAATTAGCAATAAGGATCCTGCCAAGGGTTAAATAGAAAAGTTTCATAAACATTTTCTACAAATGGTTCTGAAGACAATGTTATGCTTTTAAAATGTGCTAATGTGGGAAAGACTCATGACAACCAGGAGACAAATCTATGAGCAAAACTGTTTGGAGAGAATAGTAGTATATGATGTATGTTATGTAAATGAGCTTATTAGTACTCTCATCTATTTTATTATTGGTGACCAATTTAATGGAGGCATTTAAAAAACAATATTTCTGCCTTACTCCTAGAAATGAAGAAGATACATTGATGTAATTGAGAGCAAATGATTGCATGTCGTGCCATTTAATCATGTCATTTTTCAATTGCTATTTTTTGCACTTCACTGCATGCTTATAGAATATTTAGCTTCAATATAGATTAAGTTCCAGGGTTTGCAACTGAGCTGAATCTCTATATTGGCTGACGTTGTCTTTTAAGTTTCTAATCAGTTAAAATATCCAGATGTCATTTGCCTATATTTTCTTTAAAATATGCAAGTCATAATTCATACTTCCTTTGAGGTATTTTAATTTTTTGCTATTTTGAAGAATTGCTTCTTACAATTCCAAGATACAAATTCTGATTTGCAACATTTATATACAAGGTATAGTTAAACACTTAATTGGCTAGAGAATAGAGCTATCAGGACCAAAAGAGCTCCTGACCCTTTGCTGGAAATGTTTATAATCATTTGCCTAAATGAATGTTTCCTACCTTTTAATCTCTTCTTTATTACTTATATAATTTATATCTTTCTCAGGAAAAGATTACTCTCACTGTCCATAAGAATATGAGGTCTTTGAGAAAAGTTTTTTTTCTGTTTTGTTCACTGAAATATCTGAAGTACTTACAACACTGTTTATTCCAAAAAGTGTTCAATAAATATTTGTTCAATTAATTAATCAGTATTTTTTCCATCTCTGTTATTATAACCACCCGGAGCTTAAATTTTGTATAGATTATTAACTGTTAACATATTTGTAGGCCTGTGAATGTTTAGAAGATTGGATCTCTAAAAAGGTTCAATCTCTTTCTCTTTACAGAAAGAGATTGTTGGTTATCTTATCAATGATAACTTTATGGCTGTGGCCATTTCTAGTTAGAAGTCAGGGACAAGATTGTCTGAACATGTAGAAATCTTACAAGCTTCTTCAGCTTTCATATGAAAAACAATGTAACATACTATTTTTGTGAATCAACTTTGGATTCAGGCTGCCTGGTTAAAATCCTGCCTTTGCTGCTTATTAGCTGTGTACCTATGGTCAGTTACTTAACCTCTCTGTGTTTCCATTTCCTCATTTGTCAAATAGGTAGACAACAGTACTACACACACACACACACACACACACACACACACACACGTCATAGTGTTGCTGTGTAGATAAAATGATTCAATACATATAAAATACCTTTTAAAATGTGTGGCACACATTAATATAAAAAAATGTTGGTCATTAGTACTGGAGATTAGTGAAAACAACTAAGAAAATATTAAAAACAGTGCTTCAGCAATTGATAAGTCCCAATGGTTATAGGTTATTGTTTTGTATTCAAGTGAATTGTGATGAAATATTTGAAGAGAACATACCTTATTTTTATTTTGTATTGGTTCAGAAGCATGTAGTCAACTCAGAATGATCTTTGGTAAAGTAGATGAAGTACATCTGGTATGTCAGGTCTCTCATTTTTGTACTGATACTAACACCACAATAGATTATAGTTTCATAAGGTATATATGATTATATATGAAATTAATCGCTGCAATAATTAGATTTAGTTAACATTCTTCATTTATCACATTTGCTTTAACTCCTCTTTCAGATTCACGGTCTTCTATGTTTACTTTTCTGTTTATGTTTTATGCTATTTCTAGAAGTAGGATAGCTATATTAAAAATTAGACTGCGGCCGGGCGTGGTGGCTCACGCCTGTAATCCCAGCACTTTGGGAGGCCGAGGCGGGTGGATCACGAGGTCAAGAGATCGAGACCATCCTGGTCAACATGGTGAAACCCCGTCTCTACTAAAAATACAAAAAATCAGCTGGGCATGGTGGCACGTGCCTGTAATCCCAGCGACTCAGGAGGCTGAGGCAGGAGAATTGCCTGAGCCCAGGAGGCGGAGGTTGTGGTGAGCCGAGATTGCGCCATTGCACTCCAGCCTGGGTAACAAGAGCAAAACTCCGTCTCAAAACAAAACAAAACAACAAAAAAATTACACTGCATTATTTTTATCATACAGCAGAATGTCTGATCTGTTGACAGAGATTTACAAGTTTGCAGTAATGACCCTATCCCAGGACATCTTATAGTCATTACTTTAAAAAGAAAATAAGCTCCAAGTTTGCGTTTGTAAATGTATCAATCTTTATGTATTAATCCACCTGTGGTTGCAGAACCATAGTGATTGGATGGTATTAGTTATATCATTAGCATCTGTTATATGACACACCCTAGCAGAATGGCAAATTCTCTGATTATGTAATTGTTTATGGGGTTGATAATAATTTCTGGCCTTACCAAAAGTTTTTTTTAAATAATAGTTTTATTGAAATATAATTTACATACCATAAAATCTAATTTCAGAATGTTTTCACCACTCTGAAAAGAAACCTTTAACTATGAGCTCCCTTTTTCCCCCTCACTGGAGGTCATGGCAACCACTATTCTACTTTCTGTTTCTATGCATTTGCCTATTCTGGACATTTCATATAAATGGAATCATAAAATATGTGACCTTTTGTATATGTCTTCTTTCACTTAATATGATGTTCTCAAAGTTCATCCATGTTATAATATGTATAATTACTTCATTTTTAAATGCCAAATAATATTACATTGTATATATATACTTCATTTTGTTTACTCACAGTTGATGGATGTTTGACATGTTTTCACTTTTTAGCTTTATGAATAATGCTGTTATGAATATTTGTGTAGGTTTTTGTGTGGTCGTATGTTTTTCACTTCTCTTGGTATATATTCAAGAGGAAATTGCTGGATCATATGGTAAATCTATGTTTAATTTTTTGAGGAAATGGCATACTGTCTTCTCATGCGGCTGCACCATTTTGCAACACCGCTAATGGATGAGGGTTCCACTTTCTCCACGTTTGTTAACATGTGTTATTTCCTTTTTAGACATCCTACTATGGGGTGAGTTGATATCTAATTATGGCTTAGATTTGCATTTTTCTGATGGCTGATTATGTGAGCCTCTTTTGATATATATATATTTTGCTTTGCATATGTTTGGAGATATGTCTATTCAAATACTTTGTCCATTTAAAAAATTGAGTTACTTGGCTGGGCACAGCTGCCCACACCTGTAATCCCAGCACTTTGGGAGGCCAAGGTGGGCAGATCACGAGCTCAAGAGATCGAGACCATCCTGGCCAACATAGTGAAACATCATCCCTACTAAAATACAAAAATTAGCTGGGCACATGCCTGTAGTCCCAGCTACTCGGGAGGCTGAGGCAGAAGAATTGCTTGAACCCAGGAGGTGGAGGTTGCAGTGAGCCAAGATCACGCCATTGCGCTCCAGCCTGGTGCCTGGTGACAGAGAGAGACTCTGTCTCAAAACAAAAAAACAAACAAAAAAAAATTGAGTTACTTGTCTTGATATTTTTTCCCATTCTGTGATTTTTCTTTTCACTTTTTTACAGTATCATTTGAAGTGCAAAAGCTTTAAGTTTTGATGAAGCCGAAAAGTTGCTTATACTTTTATTTATTTATTTATTTTGCTCTATCACCAGGTGGGAGTGCAGTGGCACAATCCTGGCTCACTGCAACTTCCATTTTCCGGTTTCAAGCAATTCTCCTGCCTCAGCCTCCTGAGTAGCTGGGATTACAGGCACACACCACCACACCCGGCTAATTTATTTTTGTATTTTTAGTAGAAACGGGGTTTCACCATGTTGGCCAGGGTGGTCTTGATCTCTTGACCTCGTGATCCACCTGCCTTGGCCTCCCAAAGTGCTGGGATTACAGGCATGAGCCACCGTGCCCAGCCTGCTTATATTTTTGTGTCATAAATGAGAAACCATTGCCTAAGAAGTCAAAAACTGTTTCTACTTTTGTTGTCATATCTACAAAACCATTGTCTAACCCAACATTTTTACCTCTATATTTTCTTCTATGATTTTTATAGTTTTAGCTCTTACATTTAAGTGTATGATCCATTTTGTATTAGTTTTGTGGATTATGTGGGTTAGGGGTTCAATTTATTCTTTTGCATGTGGATAACCAGCACCATTTGTTGAAAGACTATTCTTTCCTAACTTAATTATACCAGAGCTTTTTAATTTCACTTATTTTTTGGAAAGATATCCTATATTTAATCATCAATATGCCATAACTAACCATAAAGTAAGTCTTTTATGGCATAAATTAGTCTTGGTTGTATGAACATTATCTTGTCTATACTATTACAGCATCAGACCACTAAGTGTTATTTTGTTTCTACATTGAACTTATTATGTGAGGTCACCTCCTCAGAGAAGCTTTAGCAAAGACTCAAACTAAAATAAATCCCCAGACATTTTCTGTCATATCACCCTATTTTATTTTATAGCTCTTATCACTATCTGATATTATCTTGTATACTTTATGTTTTGTTTCCAGCCTCTCATCACTCACATGCATACAAATCTGGATGTAAGTTCTATGAAAGTAAACATTTTGTGTATTTTGCTCACTGCTATATCCCCACCACTGACACCACCACTGACAGCACTGTTTGGCAAATAAAAAGCACTCCATAAGGACATTTGGATGGATAGATCAATACTTGAATAATGATTATTACCATACCTTACTTTAACTTCCATCTTGTTTTAAAATGTTACAAATATTATGGTTTCTTGGCCTTAAGAAACCATAATAATTGGGAGCCATGTGTGCTCCCAACTGTAATGCCTATCCTCTCTTCTCTCCACCTTTCTTACCTTCAGCAACTTTCACACCTTGTTCTAGTCCCACAAATCCTAATCTGTCTTCTCCAGTTAATAATGATCTTCCTTATTCTCCAACTCAGTGCCCACAGTTTAGCATATATGTCATTCACATCTTACATTTGGGTCATGGCCTCACTATTCTCAAAGCACATTCACCTTCCTTACCTTATTTAGAACCTACTACAACCTGATGGGTTATATTTTATCAAAAACCTTTGCTTTGTATTTATTTCTCTCACTTTGAGGAATCAGTGTCTTCTTTTGCTACCAGCTCTAATAACAGTTAAAACATTTTATTACATGCCTCTTATCCACGAATGCTAATTCTGTAATGAAAAGTATAATGTTTAGCACATAAATGATGCCCAATAAATGCTTATTGCTATGAAAATGGTTGTTTGCCAACCTTGCCCCCAAAACAGTGATCCCAAACCAACCAAACAAAAGCATTTTCGAAAGAAGCGTAGAGATACCAGTATAGCCTCTCATTTTTCCCACTTGCTCTGCTTATTAGACTATAGCTTCAGCCATTAACATTATCTTCACCTGAATACCTTGTGCCTTCCAAGTGGTCATTATTGTTTTGCTTTATTATATGTGCTGAGAGCAGAGCTTCTTTTTAACTTAGCACAATGCCATATGTATTAGAGTCATTAATTAGCAAATGACTTATTTGATAAAAATGGCAAAAAGGAGTAAAATCACCAAATACTGGATGCAAATGACCTAACACATAATTGCACTGGAAATTCTGGAGGTCATCAAGAAAATACTAATAACATAAATATATCACTAGATGAAAAGATCTATTCATTGGTTCACTCATTCTTTTCAGTCATTTGATAACAATAAGAAAATAACTGATCACCAACTATTGTGGTCCTTAGGTTCTTGGCTACCAGTTTCATTCCAGAATTAGAACGTGAAACTTCTATTAATATTTTTATACTTTAAAAAGTCTACTCAGCTAGATTAATCTCCCTATCTAAAAACTAAGTTTATTTCCTGTAGACTAGTGTTCTCAAACTTTAGCATGTATAGGAATCACCTATAGGGCTTGCTTGTTAAACCATGGTTCACTGGGCATCACCCCAGGGTTCCTGTTTCAGAAGATGTATAGTAGCATCAGAGAATTTGCAGTCCTAACAAGTTTTTTGGTTATGTGAATACTGCTTGGCCTGGGCACAGTACTTTGAGGATCCCTGTTGTAGAATATCTTATGATCAATCTGATTATAAGTAGCGGATAAAGAAGAGATTGCCGCCCACCTCAGGAAATGAAAATGGTAATACAGAAAATGAGAAAACAAAAACACATGGAAAATTGTAGGAAAGTCTTACAACTAGGGGATGGAACTGCTCTCTTGACTTTTTTTTTTTTTCATTTTTGAGACAGCATTACTCTTGACCCCAGGCTGGAGTGCAATGGTGTGATCTTAGCTCGCTGCAATTTCCGCCTCCTGGGTTCAAGCAATTCTCCTGTCTCAGCCTCCAGAGTAGCTGGGATTACAAGCACCTACCACCACACCCAGCTAATTTTTATATATTTAATAGACAGAGGGTTTCACCATGTTGGCTAGCCTGGTCTTGAACCCCTGACCTTAGGTGATCCTCCTTCCTCTGCCTCCCAAAGTGTTGGGATTACAGGTGTGAGCCACTCCGCCTGGCCCCTCTTAACAATATTTGAACTAGAAGTCACCTGTGTTTGTTCACTCTTCCCTTCTCTCTCTATGCTTCTTTTCCCCTCCTTTTTAAAAGTAGCATTATTTCCCAAATGCACATGTAGGATACATTTTTAATTCAGAATGTAGACTAAGCCCTTTGTTCATTTAAAGTAAGAGAAAACCCTGCAGAATTGTGAATATCCAAAAGTCAGACATTGAATATCAACAGTAACTGCTTTCTCAGTTTTTAAACCACTGTATTCATCTTGATTGATTCATATTAAGATAGGAGTGGGGATCATCTAGACACTTAAATACTGGTTACATTCCAAATACTTTTAAAAAAATCATAGCTAATGACCTTTATGAAAATTTCTCCTAGCAACCTCAAGTGCCCTGTTTCAGAACTTTGAAAATGCCTACAAGGTGAATGAAGTCTATTTGGGGTGCTTTGCAAATCTTAGCAGATGTGACCTGTGTTAACTCTGCACATACCTTTAGTGCCATTCATTGCAAATTTTCATTCAGCTAAGAACTTTGGGACTTTTTGTTGGCTTAAAAAATACAGTTATTATTCTAGTTAACTTTATTTTAAAGAGGGTTTTGCAAAATTCAGTGCTATGGCACAGAAACATCTCTTTTGATTTTTCCAGGCCTTTACTCTTAACAAGCTAACAAACCAGAAACAAAACCCCAAATCCTTAATATTAATATTTATAGGACTCATTTGGACCAATTTCATTTGGCGATAATGTTATCTTGAAGTGTTTAATATTGGGCCCCAAATTGGCAGGTATTAGGTGGCCTTCATAGTTTGACTTGCCCCACATTTGTTCTAGAGCAAGAGATAAATTGAAGGATGTATATGGATATATGTGTCGATGTTTGTGTGTGTGAGTGAGAGAGAGGAAGAGACAGAGAGGGAGAGAGAATAAGAGGATATGCATGTGGGGTTGAGGGGAGTCATTTGACAGGGTTGTAGGAGATGGAAACAATGCCTGTTGCCTTAGTAGGCTTAGGTTTTATCTTTGAATGTCTTAGGGATTTCTCGTCATTCAACATTGAACTAATGAATAGCATCAGTAAAGCAATTTGTTAGACATGGTAGTTATATCAGGACTTATCTAGGAAAATAGTAATAAACTCTAGGAAAATAAGTAAGGATAAGTTCAAGAAACATAACTGAAACTGCTACATTGGTATAAATTGAATAATAAAATATCTAGTCATATTTTGCCGTAAATAGAGGTTTGGAACTTTGTCATTCACCTTATTTAAAATTCAGAAATATTAAAGTACAGCATTCTCTCATTACAGAAATAATAGAATTCCAGCTATTACTAAGTTAGGGTCATTTAAATGGCTATAGCATGCATTATATCAGTAAGTGGGACATCTGTATGAAATGTTCACCTGCTGATCTACTACCCCCACTCAATGCACATTTCAGCGTACCACACTTAATCATTTTAAGATTTCTTCTAATGAAGACTTATCTAGATTAACATTTTAAGCACAAATACTTTCAGGCATTAAAACTCTCACATTAAATGAAATTGCATTGTCTTGTTTACCCTTGTTGATTAATATGCAATCTGTTAACTGTTAGAAGAGTCCAATTGTGGAAATAGAAGATTAGTAATTCAGTGATGTTCGTGGATATAATCATCATTTCTCCTGAAGGCTCTGAATTAGAATATCATTTACACACTATCTGTAGGCAGAGAAAGGATATAATATTTTTAGACATGTGTACCCACTATTTTGCTTGAATCATTCAGTTTAGGGTCACTGCAGGAATACAAATGCTTCTGGGGGCAAAACACTATTTTGATGCATGCATATCCTTCTTAAATAGTGTGAATGTCTATTAAAAGAAACACAGCAACCAACAAATGGTGCAGTAATAATCCAGTATCTCAATTTTCGCTTTCAGAACATTATTGATTTGTTAATTGAGCTTTGGAAGAGGAATATTGCTTATCTTTTTTTGAGATAATAGATTTTATATATAAAAAATCTTTACAATCATATTTAACTTGTTCTCAGCCAGTAGAAAACTGAACTTTTTCCCTCCAAAGAATGCAGGAGTAAATTTGGAAAAATTCTATTTCTTTTTGGAGGATTTTTTTTTATATATATTTTGTGTTTCCTTTGACATTATGTCAAAGCATATCAATCTGTTTGGCATTCATCTGACCTAGATGATTTTTTTAATTAGGCTAGAAATCATTAATTACAAAGGTGTCAAGGGGGACCCTACATTTCAGAGGGATAAATTGGTGAAAAAGTGTGGAGGAATGGGCTGCAGCTAAATTCTTTAGCATTTTGGGTATCTGTATGAGGCCTCCATTCTAAAAGAGACATCAGAGTTCTTCCTCTTGTCCTATTGTTGTTAACTGAGTGTATCACTACGATTTGAAATTATGATGGAAGAGGGTGTTTCGTGTTTTAGGGAAACTGCCTTATAAACACGCATAGATTAGTCTCTCTCTATGTTGCAGTCCCTGTGTCATGAAATCAAGCAACGACGTCGAGGAGTTGCCTCCATTCTGCGACTATGCCAGCATCTTTTGGATGACCGGGACACTTGCAATCTGAATGCAGACCACCAGCCCATGCAGCTGATCATTGTAAATCTTGAAAGAAGGTGGGAAGCCATTGTCATGCAAGCCGTCCAATGGCAAACACGTCTACAAAAGAAGATGGGAACAGAACCTGTGAGTGATTTTTTTTTTTAAGTGTAATGGTCTCTCATTTTCCAAGACAAAAAAATAATTCTTTCAGGCTTGGAAACTGTTCATCTTATACATGGTTTTACTAAGTAACCTAAAGTGGTTTTGCCATCTTACAAGTGGTTTTAAGTAACTAGACCTAGTAGTTTTGCTACTAACTAGCTGTCCACTAAATGAAACTCCGTTTGTCATAACACAGACATTTATTTGCCTTTAGTGTATCTTGTTGCCTTTTTGAAAAAAAAAATCACATGGGGATTTTGCTTAACCTTACCAACATAAGCCATTAATTCTTTCAATCATTCCTTCACCAACAATATTAATCATACAATAACCCATTAATATTTTTCTAGAAAATAGCTTAATACTACCAGAACATATGGAGCAATGTTTATGCTCTGCAGGTAATACAATGAAACCAATTATCTAGTTTACCTTTCTGTTATATGACAGGAGTTAACATCATCTATTTGTACACGAATCTCCCACTGTTCCTGCTTAGAGCATCTTCTGATAGTTACATTGCTGAGAATTGTCAGGTTTCCTCTTGGAGTTTCAATGCAGTGCTCAAGGTGGGGAGTAGATATCCTTTTAAGGATTTTCCAAATTGAGTGCAAGTTTAAGCTGTTGCTAGATGAAGGAAATAGATATAATTAGAAGTTGCTTTATTGTAATATACAATGCATATTTGTCCAGAGAGCCTTCATATTCTTAAGGGAAAGAATTTATCGATAAAAACATTGCATTCTCCAAATGATCTTGAGGTCAGTGTCTATTAGTTGAAGGCCCAACTCTCATGTTTGACTTACATAAATGGAATACATATATACATAAAATGGGAAGTTTTCTTATATGTTTATATTTTTCCATTCTATAACTTTGAAAGTTCAGGATCCTTGAAAAATCAAATGTAAAAATCATGCCACTGAAAAATTCTTTCCTCCTATGAATTCCAATTTTAACAAAGCTTTAATATCTGCTATCTGACATGTTTGGCATTGGGGACTGGGAACAGAAGTGACAATGAATCAGTAAGCCATCTAATTCTTTTTGCATCTGTAGATATATGGAGTCTAGGGGGTGATTTTATCCTCAGTAGTTTTGTTTAATTGTTTTGAGCTGAATTGTTAAATTTCTTAAGACTTCCAAGTTATTACTAGCAATCAGAGTCGACATAATTAGATATGTTTTCTTGAAATGACCTGTTTGTTGTAAAGCGATTTAGCTGGCATGTTTTTGTTTGTTTTCAGAGTGTTTAGAAGGGCAGAAGAGATTATTATTATTTTCTATACTTTTAAGCTTGTAGTTGTGGTAGTGGCCATAAGATATATGTGGAAATCAACTGCACCAGGCTAAGTTCTGAAATTTTGGAAGCATTCAGACTGGTTTGGAGGACACAACGTTGCATTTGAGGATTTATTTGAAATCATATGATCAGGGGTGCTAGAGTAGTTCTCTGCAGGCTAGATTATACACATTTATAGTGTCATGCTGGGATTATAGACATTTCTGTCCTATTTTTTTTTTTTTTAAAGAGATGGTTCTTGCTCTGTCTCTCAGGCTGGAGTGCAGTGGCCTGATCATAGCTCACTGCAGCTTCAAACTCCTGGGCTCAAGTGATCCCCACACCTCAACCTCCCAAGTAGCTAGGACTGCAGGCATGTACAACCATGCCTGCCTAATTTTTATTTTACTTCTTATAGAGACATGGTCCCACTATGTTGCCCAGGCTGGCCTCAAATTCTTGGCAATCCTCACACCTTGGCCTCCTGACATGCTGAGTTGCAGGTATAAGCCACTGTACTCAGTCTTTTATCCTGCTTCTATGGTAAAGGCAAGCTTTAGCGTTGAGGAAACCCTGGCTGCTTCTTAGAGGTTCAAGCTACTATATACAAGTAGATACAAATTGCAAACAGAGAAAAGTGTTTCCTTTTGTTTACGTTGGCTGCAGAATGTGTAGACTGGAAAAATGAAGATAGCAAATAAGGTCCTCTGTGCTGAAGAAAGTTGAAAATCACTGTCAGAGAAGGAATGGAAAAGAGTGAATGAATCCAACAATATTGTGAGCACAGGGTACATCATTCAGTGGGAGATATTTCTCTACTTCTTTTTTCTTTCTTCTTTTTTTTTTTTTTTTTTTGAGATGGACTCTCGCCCTATTGCCCAGCATGGAGTGCAGTGGTGTGATCTCGGCTCACTGCAACTTCCAACTCTCAGGTTCAAGCAATTCTCCTGCCTTAGCCTCCTGAGTAGCTGGAATTACAGGCACCCACCACCACGCCCAGCTAGTTTTTGCATTTTTAGTAGAGACAGGGTTTCACCATGTTGGTCAGACTGGTCTCAAACTCCTGACCTCAGGTGATCCACCCTCTTTGGCCTCCCAAATGCTGGGATTACAGGTGTGAGCCACCGTGCCCAGCCTCTCTGCTTCTTATCATTGGTTGAGTAAAGAGTCCAAGTTTCTTTAAAGTCACCAATGTGGGAGATTGCCTTTGCAGAGAATCAGAATCCTCTAATCTGGCTGGACAGTTATTGTATGTCCCCATTCCCATTTTATCCTTGCTTGTGGATAGAGACTTTATCTTCTTCATATGGTTTGTCTGTGTCTGCAACCAAATCTCACCTTGAATTGTAGCTCCCATAACACCCATGTGTTATAGGAGGGACCCAATGGGAGATAAGTGAATCATGGGGGCAGTTTCTCCCATACTGTTCTCATGGTAGTGAATAAGTCTCACGAGATCTGATGGTTTTATAAGGGGAAACCCCTTTCACTTGGTTCTCATTCTCTCTTGTCTGCTGCCATGTAAGATGTGCCTTTTGCCTTCCACAATGATTGTCAGGCCTCTGCAGCCACACGAAAGTATGAGTTCATTAAACGTCTTTTTCTTTATAAATTACCAAGTCTTGCGTACTTGGGTATGTCTTCATCAGCAGTATGAAAACAGACTAATAAACTACTATTCCCCCAGGGCCTGAAACCCTTGTACATAGTAGGTCTACAAATAAGTATTTGCTGAATGAATGAGTACGTGTGTTCATTTAATAAATTTTGTTTCATTCTGGCATTTGATTTGGAGTTACTATTGATTTGGAGTATCTATATTCCAAATTTTTACATTTTCACAAAGTAGTTGAGTGTCATGTTTCTGTAAGAACACCAAGAAGATGATCTTTAACCTTTCTTGTTTAATAAGGCCTCCCCAGACTCCCAGACCTGTCTGGTAAACTCAAGGAGACTACCAGTCTCTAAATGGAGTTTAAAGAGGCTAAAGTGGCTAACTATACTCAAGGAGACTGCCAGTCTCTAAGTGGATTCTAAAGAGGAAAGGGCTACACAGACAGGAAAGTGCTCCAGAGATATACAGAGGGGTGCTTTCAAGTACTCAGCAGAAGCAACCACCTGAAAAGATTAGAGGGAACAGTCCCTGGAGCCTGCACAGAGCCAGAAATAGTTCTCTTTTCCCTCACACATAGTAGAAACCCTCATCATTCACAAGGTATGGGATAAGGTACCAAGAAAGGTTTTTGCCTTAGTAATGGATAAACTTAGACTAAATGCTGCTCAGGTCTTACCCAAAAAACTTAAAAGCAAGACCTGAAAAGATCAAACTGTTTCAAAGTAATTTAACTATACTCCCAGGACAAAGCTCAAGAATATTTATAGGAATAAAACTACCCAGTGTACGAGATAAAATTTATAAAAATTATAGTGTCTGACAACCAACCAAAACCTACCCAGAATGGAAAGAAGCAGGAAAAGTCAGATGATGAGGAGAAAAATATTAATCAATATAAACTGATCTTGAAATGTCACAGAGCATAGAATTAGTAGACAAAGGCATCAATGTTATTATACCCACATTCCATATGTTCAAGCAGCTAGAAAAAATATTGATCATATTAAGTAGAGACATTAATCTATCTGAAATCACATTATAAAGAGGAAAACTATCATTACTGAGATGAAAAATACACTGGATGAGATTAACAGGCAATTAGACATCACAGAAGAAATAATTTGTAAACCTGAAAACATAGCAATAAAAATTGTTCAAAATGAAGCAGAAAGAAAAAAAGACAAAATAAAAAGAGTATCAGTGAGCTCTGAGGTATTTTTAGGCAGCTTAATTGAAGATTAGAATTAGAATCCCATAATAAAAGGAAGGTGAAAGCTGAGTGCTGTTGCTCACGTATGTAATTTCAACACCTTGGAAAACTGAAGTGGATAACTGCTTGAGGCCCAGAGTTCAAGGCCAACCTGGGAAACATAGCAAGACCCTGTTTCTATGAAACAATACAAAAATTAGCCAGGCATGATGACACAGGTTTGCAGTTCCAGCTACTTGGGAGGCTGAGGCAGTAGGATCACTTGAGCCTCAGAGGCTGTGGCTGCAGTGAGCTTTGTGCCACTGCACTCCAGCCTGGATAACACAGTCAGACCCTGTCTCAGAAAAATAAAAAAAAAAGAAATTGGAATAAAATAACCTAGAATTATATATACAGAGAAAATATCATTCAAAAAGGAAGACAATATAGTTTTCATTCATTACAATCTGAAAATATTCATCACTCATAGATCTGTACTACAAGAAATGTTAAAGGGAGTCCTTCAGCCAAAGAGAAAATAACATCAGATGGAAACCTGTATATAAACAAGGGAATGAAGAACACTGAAAATAGTAACTATGTGGGTTACTGTGAAATTTTTTTTGTATTATTTAAATCTCTTTAAGTGGTAATAGGCTGCTTAAATCAAGATAATAACAGTTTATTGTGGATTTATAACATATGTAGAGGTCAAATGTATGACAACAATATCGCAAAGGCCAGGAAGCAAGAAATGGAACTATGTGGTTTTTAGTCTATGTGAGGTAGTATAATATCATTTAAAGATTTTTTTTGAAAAGAACATTAAAGAAAAAAATAGATATGAGATAAGATAAAATATACTATATGCTTTTGAGTTTTAGTTTGTTTTAGATACAGGGTCTTGCTCTGTTGCTCAGGGCGCAATGCAGTGGCATGATCATGGCTCACTGCAGCCTTGATCTCTTGGGCTCAAGCAGTTGTCCTGCTTCAGTCTCCAAGTAGCTGGGAGTGCAGAAGCATGCCAGTACACCCAGCTAATTTTTTTATTTTGGAGATAGGATCTTGCTATGTTGTCCAGGCTAGTCTCAAACTCCTGGCCTCAAGCAGTCCTCCTACCTTGGCTTCCCAAAGCGTTGGTATTACAGGCATGAGCCACCATGCCTAGGCTATAACGCTTTAAAAACATAACAAAAAGCTATAATTACTAGGCCAACAGGGGAAATGAATAGAATCAATTAAAACAAAACAGTAAAAGAAAAAGGGAATAAAAAACAGATCCAATAAATAGAAGAATAGCAAGATGGAAGACTTAGAACAACTGCATAAATAATCCTGTTAAATGTGCTTGGACTGAGAGTCCCAATTAAAAGGCAACACTTATCAGATTGAGTTTATAAAGCTCTACTGAGAAACCCAACTTAGCCTAGATATGGTGGCTCACACCTGTAATTTCAGCACTTTGGGAGGATGAGGCAGGAGGATCACTTGAGCCCAGGAGTTTGAGACCAGCATGGGCAACATGGTGAAACCCCATCATTACAAAAACAAACAAACAAACAAACAAACAAAAATAGCAGGGTGTTGTGCCAGTGTGCCTGTGGTCTCAGCTACTCACTACTCAGGAGGCTGAGGTAGGAGGATCACTTGAGCCCAGGAGGTTGAGACTGCAGTGAACAGTGTTTGTGCTCCTGTACTGTAGCCTGATCAACAGAGTGAGACTCTGTCTCAGGACCAAGGAAAAAAAA